>NW_026057581.1:4874850-4889996 GCF_023721935.1 Panthera uncia | reverse complement strand
CACGGACCGTGAGATCGAGCCCCGCGTCGGGCTCTGGGCTGATGGCTCGGAGCCTGGAGCCTGTTTCCGATCCTGTGTCTCCCTCTCTCTCTGCCCCTCCCCCGTTCATGCTCTGTCTCTCTCTGTCCCAAAAATAAATAAAAAACGTTGAAAAAAAAAAATTTTAAATCCCCTGCCTATTGGCACGGAGTTGTCGGCAACTGAGGATTTTAAAGTGGATTCCCCTGTGTAGATTTACCTTTGCAGTTAGCTGATCTCCGGGTAAGGGAGGGCTTAGATTCCTGTAAAGCACGCCATAAGGGATGCAAAACTGGCTGTGCTCTGGACATCCAAATAAATATGCAATGCTTGCAAATTCGACGAACTGAGGCCACAACTTCTATCTGAACATCTCTGGGCACAGGGGGAGTATAGAGTCTGAACGTCCCAGGAATCGTGAATCACTGCTTTGAGGACAGGTTATAGCCAGGGGGCATTTCTATCAAGGGAATAGAATACCCTTGATCTAGAATACCCTAGAATACCCCAAAGGTCTGTTGAACACACAGGTGACCGTGGCAGCCATGATTCTGTGTCCTCGTTCCTGGATTCTTAGCTCATCCTCAGTATGTCTACTGAACTACTAGTTTTTTGTTTGTTTGTTTGTTTGTTTGTTTGTTTTATTTTTGGGACAGAGAGAGACAGAGCATGAACGGGGGAGGGGCAGAGAGAGAGGGAGACACAGAATCGGAAACAGGCTCCAGGCTCCGAGCCATCAACCCAGAGCCTGACGCGGGGCTCGAACTCGCGGACCGTGAGATCGTGACCTGGCTGAAGTCGGACGCTTAACCGACTGCGCCACCCAGGCGCCCCTGAACTACTAGTTTTTTAAGACCGAGCCCCTGTCCAAAGTGTCCTCTCTCTGATCCCCTTGCTATACAATCACATTCCCCTCGGAACACTCATCAACTTTGGCTTACCTGTGATGCACTTACCACAGGTATGACTGTCACTTGTACGCATGTCTATTATTCTTGCTTGAAAAAGGATAATCCCTGGATAATAGGGACCACATATTTTTCATTTTTCACCCAGTTCAGCAGCTAGCACATGGCAGATGTCCACTTAATGTTTCTTAATAACTGAGCGCCAAGACAGATAAAACTTTTGTCCAGTTTCCAAGGAGGAAACTACTTTAGAGCCTACAATTGGGATTAAAACCCAGGCCTGTCTGGTTCCAAAATTCACGTTCTTTCCTCCATGCCATCTCTCCAGGATAAACAATGCTAACCTGAAACATTCACATAAAAACACACAGCCATTCCCTTACTGATGGAAGCATACAAATTAAGGCCTGGAGACATAATTCAGGATAGATATGCTTTGTTACCCAGAACGTACGTAGATGGGGAGTAAGCCGGGAGACGTGCAAAATTTAAAAATGACATAATTGAGGGAGAAAGCTTGTTCTCCTTTTCTCCTTCGAGAAAGCTCGAAGAATCCTTATTCCCTTCACCCAAAGATAGATTTCTTGGAAAGTCTTTACCAACTTTGTTCTCCTGAGCATAAAGCACCATATTAAGAAAAAATCAGTGAAACCTTTTATCAACTTAGGTTTGTGGAAACACTCGTTGGACACAATGACCGCTGCATTTCTGCTTCCTTTCAACTCCTCATCTTTGCCCTGCAATCACAAAACGAAAAAGGTGGCGACTTGGAACCACGGAGACGCTGGCTGGAGGCAGCTTGGGCAGCACTCCGCAGCAGCCGCCTAACTCCCAAACAGAACGCGAGATGAAGGAGGGAGTCCTTCCAGCGGCCCCCAGGTTGGAAGCAATCTATTCCCATGCTTGACCTAGGTTTTTACAAGCGGTCCAGCTCAGATGGCGCTTTAATTACATTCAGGACAAATAATGCAAGGCACCAAGGCCACGACACAAAATCAGCCCCGGGTGAAACACTGAATCTTCCCCACACTAATCTGCTGTCCACCAGCGTCTCTATTCATAACGCCAAATTGAAGACGTGAATGAATAAAATGAAGAGGGGTTCCTTGTACTCAAATTTCCACGCTCTGTTCCTTTCCACTTAATTGTAGTGCTCACCTAATCTGAAATACCGAAGGGGGGGAGAAAAGCGCATTTATTAAAGAAAGCAAAGCCTCACCCGCTTCTCCTGGATATGGAGAAAAAACAGTTGCATTAACCTTCCAATGAAAAAGAACGACACTTCAACCAGTCTCAGTCCCTGATGAAGTCTTCAGCAAACATATTACCAGGGACGGTGGAATTCATTATTTTTTTTAAAAGAAGTTCCACTACACATGCTTCAGAATTACTGTACCCCAATTAGCAAGAATCATAAGCTAGAAGCTGGTTTTGTTTGCGAGGACAGGGGAGTCAATTCCTGGCTGATCCCTCCCGGTATTGCTTTCAGCACTCAGAATAGCTGTGTTTGGCTGGCTTGTTGTTGCAATTAGGTTTCCAGGTTACCGGCAACCAAACAACCCTGGGCTGAATATAACTTCTGGACGTGCTTTTTAAGGCTCCAAAACCTGCCATATGCATCAACAGGTAACTATTGCCTTTAATCAGGATGGACAACTGAGCATATATAAATTGGTAATATTTTAAATCCAACACTTTTTATTGGATATCATGACAATTTTCTGAACATGGGTGCAGATTTAGGGACATACAGAGGACCGTCGGGTCAGCACGGGATTATCAAGGGTTACCTAATCACCATTCACTCATTCATTCATTCAAGTGATTTCATTCATTCATTTTGGCCAATCCTAATTTGTTTTTATGTTACCTAAAATTTTTACTCATGGTGTTTCACTTCTTTTTCTATTCTAATCATTAACTCATGTCAACTTCAAAGACCACTTGCTGGAATGACATGGAGTACTTTTGGCCAAAATTAACATGTAAATAAAACTGTTATTAAGAAAACTCAGCTGGGGGGGGAGGGGAGTCAACAATGCTTGTACTTGGCCAAAAGAATTGCATTTAATCAAGACATCATGGCATATAGATATTTTTAACTTTAAAAATAAGGCACAGGACACACTGCAAAGAGATGAGGTGAGAAGGTGCCTGAAGTTTTTGTGTTTTTTTAAATCATGTTTAATAAGCACAGTAAAGGTTAGAAGAGAAACATGCAAACAGCTTAAAGATCAATGAATAAAGTAAGGGAGAAAATGAATAAAAGTTGGGAGAGATTAAGATAAATTTGGATGGAGATATCCAAAATGCTGAATATACATGAACAAAGGAGAGAAAAAAAATACTTGGAAAAAAAGTAAATGTGGTCTGATAAAAAAGTAATTAAGCAAAAAAATTATTAAATAATTATGTTTAGAATTATCCTTTCTCTTTTTTTAATGTTTATTTATTTATCTGACATAGAGAACGTACAGGAGAGGGGCAGAGAAAGAGGGAGGGAGGGAGGGAGGGAGGGAGGGAGGGAGAGAGAGAGAGAGAGAGAGAGAGAGAGAGAGAGAATCCCAAGCAGGCTCCGCACCATCAGCACAGAGAATGATGCGGGGTTCGAACCCATGAACCTTGAGATCGTGACCTGAGCCGCAATCAAGAGTCATACACTTAACCGACTGAGCCATCCAGGCACCCCAACATTTCTTTATTTCTTAGATGTAAATACATCTAAGACAGAATAAAATATTTAGATATATTGAGAATTATCTAAATGCTTTCAAATATTTTTGCCATAATCATACGAAGTCACTCTTTTGGATGAAATGTTCAAATTTAGCAGATTAAATTCTACATATTAATAATATGTTTCTACTCAGTTGTAGTGGCAAATTGTATTTCAGGAGATCAAATTAAATGGTTCCTTCATGTTCTCTGCCCTGTACTGGCAATACTCTACAGGAAAAAGTTCCCAGGACAGTGTGGTGCTTGTTTGGGAACCAGAAAACCAACAATGAGAACGTGTTTATGGAATGGAATAAACCATACATATAGTGTAGCTAGTTCTGGAAGCAATTAAGTGAAAAAATCAATTCTTCAGTATGCTAAAAGAGAGAAACAGAGAGAGACAGAGAGAGAGAGAGAGAGAGAGAGAGAGAGAGGAGAGCCTGTAGGCTAATTCACAAAGTTATCACCAAATCTATTGACCCCTGAAGGTAGGCCATTAATCATACCTAAATGTTGTAAGCAAAAGAAATTTTCAGTGTGGCAGACTATCTTTTCCAAAAATGGCCACAAAAATATATTTGGCCCACTTCTTTTGCTAGAATCTTGCCACTCTCCACCAAGAGATAAAGTCTATTTCCCCTCTGGGAAATCCCAGACAGGGCCTTGGACCAACTGGAAGATAAGAATGTATTGAAGTGACTCTGAGTCTTTCTCCCTCTCTCCCTGTCCCCTCCTCCTCCACCTCTTCCTCTTCTTCTCTCTCCCTTCCTCTCCTCCTCCTCCCCATCTGTCTCTCTTCCTCTCCCTCTTTGCCTCTCTCCCCCCTTCTCTGTCCTCTCTCCCTGTCCCCTCCTTCTCCACCTGTTCCTCCTCTTCTCTCTCCCTCTCCTCCCCATCTCTCTCTCCCCCTCCCTCTTTCCCTCTCTCTCCTTCTCTGTCCTTTCTGTCTCTGTCCCTTCCTCCTCCACCTCTTCTTCTCTCTCCCTCTCTCCCTTTCTCTCTTCCTCTCCCTCTTTCCCTCTCTCCCCCTTCTCTCTCTGTCCTCCTCTCCCTCATCTTCTTGTTCATCTTCATCATCACCTTCTTCTTCCTGTTCACTGTGGCCATCGCCTCCTCCTCTTCCTTCATCATCTTCGTCTTCCTCCTCTTCATCATCCATATCGATTTCTTCTCCATCATCTTCATCGTCACCGTTATCACGTTCTCCTTCCTCTTCTCCTCCTTTTTCTTCTGTCTCCCCACCTCACTGCCTCCCTCCTGCTCTCTCCACACTTGCCCCTGGAACCCCACCGCCATACCGTAAAGATGTTCTGTCTAGCCCACACGGAGAGACCGCACGAGACCGGGCAGGTGAGGGGGAAATGAAGGCCCAGCAGATGACCAACAGCAGCCGCCACTCACGTGCCTGAACAAGCCTTCAAAGGACTCCAGGGTGCAAGGGTCCAGTCTTCAGCCTGGACTCAGCCAGTCTTCAGCCTCTCAGACATCGTGAGGCCGAGAAAAGTATCTCTGCCGTGCCCTCCCTCCCTGAGTTCCCAACACACAGGACCCATAAGCAAACTACATCATTGTTTTCCATGACTAAGTTTTGACGTTGAAGAACAACTCCAAGATTCAGTCGCACAAAGAAGTTAACCGTGTGTTATCTTATGTGCTGATGTATTTCCTTTTTCACCTACCACTTGTCAAGCCCTTACTCTGTGGTCACCGCTGTCAGAAGGAGCGAGAAGTAGCACGCCGCACGCGTACAGGGTTTGTAGTTGACAGAGCGTTCACGTTTACATTGTCCCCTTCTGGCCACAGCCTGTAGACACAGCCAATGTGATTTCTTATTCCGCTTACCAGCTACTCAACTCACAGGGCCTTTACTGACCTTCTTAGGAGAAGGTACGATAATTTCCATGTTGCAGATGAAGAAAGCGAGGCCCACAGAGACCAAGTGCGTTACACTTTGAGACCTTGGGCGAGGCAAATGCAATTTGTGTCCCGCACGTGATGCCCTCCCTACTCCCTTCCTCGGATCCTGAAGGTCACTATGTCTGCCTGGTTACCTGGCAGCTGTCACTCAAAATATCTGGTCAGAAAAGGCTAAAGAAACCAAATGGCCCTCTGACAGTAAACGTGGTGACAATTAAAAATTCACACATGGTTCTTGGTTCAATGTCTCCTCCTCTACCTCTTCACACCCTGTAGTAAATTTCCATGTGAAAGTCTCTTAGACTTCCTGTGAGAGCTGTTAGTACACATGCCAAAGCCACTTCGAGGGCTGTATTGGAAACATTCAGCATAAATATCCTGTCCTATAGGGAATATTAGCAAAGGTCAAAAAAAAAAGAAACAGTCAATTGAGAAGAGAACTAAAATAATTCTAGGTTTTGTGACTAATGGTAACTGGTTAAGGAATATTAAGGATAAAGGGGTGCCTGGGTGGCTTTATTTCGGCTCAGGTCACAATCTCACGGTTTGTGAGTTCGAGCCCCGCGTTGGGCTCTGTGCTGACATCTCAGAGCCTGGAGCCTGCTTCGGATTCTGTGTCTCCCTCTCTCTGCCCCTCCCCTGCCCATGCTCTGTCTCTCTCCCTCTGCCCCTCCTCCCCTCCCAAAATAAATAAATAAACATTTTTTTGAAAAAAGGATATTAAGGATATTAAAAGGAAATTGTGCCCCTCTTCTGGATTCACTTCCAAACTTGAGCCTTCTTTGTGTGTCTTCTCTTTCCTATCATCGTTAAATCAAAGTATAAAAAATAAATAAGGCCCTTCGCCCTCTCAATGCTCCTTCAAAACCAACAGGGGGCACAGTTCATGCCCCGTCACCGTGAGCTCTGCAGGCCCAGGTCTTGGTCACCAGTGTCTTCCTCTGCAAAATGGAAATACTGACAACCCTACTGCATAAGGATTAAATTCTCTCTCTCTCTCTCTTTCTCTCTACTCCCTCCCCCACCCCCTGCCCAGTGTGGGTCTCTGGTTTTATTCAACTTCCAACACTTGGGTTGGCTTGATATCCAAACAGTTAAGATTTCAAATACTTCTGATGGTCACGGTTATCAAACAACAAACAAAGCGTTCTCCCTGTCGCCACAAAGGGGACTCTATCGGCCCAGTGATGATAGAACCATCTATCCCGCTGCCGGGGCCAGAAATCCCACAGTCACTCCACTGATCTCCCCTCATTATTCCCACACCCAACCAGCCACTAGGTCCTGCCTCTCAAGTCTGGTCCCTCCACCATCCCCTCAGCCTCGCGCCCCATGAGCCCCACGTTCCTCCCCACTCTGTGGTCTCCGGGCTCCAGCCTTGCTGTGACAGCAGAAGTCACCATGCCAGCTCCCTGCTGAACCCTTTCTGGAACTTCCAACGGTTTTAGGAGAAAGTCAAAACTCCTTCAAAAAAACCTTTTCTTGGGGTGCCTGGATGGCTCAGTCAGTTAAGCATCTGACTTGGGCTCAGGTCATGATCTCACTGTCAGAGTCTGGAGACTGCTTCAGATTCTGTCTCTCTCTCTCTCTCTCTCACTCTCTCTCTGCTCCTCCCCCACTCATGTTCTATCTCTCTCTCTCTCCCTCTCGAAAGTAAATATTAAAAAAAAAATTTTTTTTTAATAAAATAAATACTGGGGAGCCTGGGTGGCTCAGTCGGTTGAGCTTCCGACTTCGGCTCAGGTCATGACCTCACAGTCTGTGAGTTCAAGCCCCGCATCAGGCTCTGTGCTGACAGCTCGGAGCCTGGAGCCTGCTTCAGATTCTGTGTGTGTCTCTCTCTCTAACCCTCCCCCATCCATCCTCTGTCTCTGTCTCAAAAATAAAATAAAACATTAAAAAAAAATTTTTAATAAAATACAAACGAAAAATTTTTTAACATTTATTTATTTTTGAGACAGAGAGAGAGCATAAGCAGGGGAGGGGCAGGGAGAGAGAGAGAGAGAGCGAGAATCCCAAGCAGGCTCTGTGCTACGAACCCACAAACCATGAGATCATGACCTGAGCCGAAATCAAGAGTCAGTCGCTTCAGCAACTGAGCCACTCAGGCACCCCACCTTTAAAATCCCTTTATGGCTGGGTCCTCTGGTCTGTCACACATCTCCACTCGGGCGCCTTCCCATTCTTCAGCCAAACACAATTTGTGTGAGTTTCTGAACATGCCCCATGTTGTCTCATCTGCAGATGCTCACCCACGCTGTTCCGTGTGTGGGGACCTCTTCCTCCCCTGCTGGCCTGCCTGACACCCCCTCATCCCTTTGGGGCTCAACTTACACACCATTTCTTCCAGGAGGCTTTCCAGGATTGCCCTGGCTCTGGGAGCTGCCCCTCCAGGCCCCGGTACCACCCACGCCACAGGCTTCATTAAACGGCTTGTCTGCCTCCGCTAAACAGTGAGCTTCGTGAAGGCGGTGCCCTTGCCTGGCTTTCTTGCTGCTGTAAATCCAATTAGCATGATGCCTGGTGCACAAATAGGTGCTCAAAACTTTTTTTTATGAAAAAAAAGTGTGGTATTAATTTTTTACTACCAAGAAGAGCCATAAACTTGTGATTCGTGTCATTCCCTTAAGCTCCAAACCCTCCTACATGAAAGATGGCCTAAAATAATGGCTCAGACACAGAGCAATTCATCTCCAGACTGCCCTACCCCAAGCCATCTGCTTTAATTCTGCAGAACGGCTTTGATGGAGCGCACAAAGACCGCCATTAGCATTCCTAATTCCACCTGTATACTCAGAGTCGTCTCACGGTGTCTGGGACACACAAGTGAAACCGACACTGCCACAGATTAAAATGCACACATCGAGCCCAAACTGTCTTTCTATGAATGAATGCATTTATGAGAAGCACTGGGCATGTGCTGTTGATACCAAATTTGACACCCACGATTCCACTACCTTTGTACCAGAAGGCAGAGCAAAGAGAATTCCCAGAGGGGGAACCACAATCTGAACATGGTTATATGGAAACGAGTGAATTAGAGAAGTGGGGAGGGGAGGAGAGTTTAGAAATAAATTACAGGGTCACCTGGGTGGCTCAGTGGGTTGAGCATCCGACTCTTGTTTTGGCTCAGGTCATGCTCCCAGGCTTGTGGGATCGAGCCCCGCATCAGACTCTGTGCCAAGCGTGGAGCCTGCCTGGGATTCTCTCTCTCTCTCCCCCCCCCGCCCCTCCTCTCTCTCAAAATAAGTAAACAAGCTTTAATTTAAAAAAAGAAAGAAAAGAAACTACAGTCATGAGTAAAAATGCTGAAAGTTTCCAGTGACAAATGACATCGCCTTCTCTTCACTATATACATAACTATGTACACCCATTTACATAGACTAATAGGTGAGAAGAGCCAGAGTTAATCAATACTATTGATAAAATAATTGACCCAGGAATAGCACAAGGGAATAGCAACCTGACCAGGAGAAGCACCAGCCAGCAGAAAGGTAATTTAATTCAATTTCCACATACTCTTTGAGTAAATTAAGTATCAGCCAATTGAGCATTCATGAGAAACACGATATCCAGCTCCAAAAGCCATACTAAGGGAATCCCTCTGCGGGAGGCAGGTGCAGAGCCTGGCCAGCTCAGTCAGAGGAGTATGAGGACTCTTGATCTCGGGGGTTGTGAGTTCCAGCCCCATGTCCAGTGTAGGGATTACTTGAAAATAACTTTTTTTTAAAAAAGAATCTCTTTTTATAGTAATACAGTAATACAGATAATAATTTATCAGTAATAGAAACAGTAATACAGATAACAAACATATAATTTTAAACTGATATTTACAATCACTCTTTTAATCCAGTTTTTAAAAGCAACTGTGGGAGAGCCCATACTAGCTAATGCAAAACTTGTAGCACTGGAAATTGAGTTATCTGTTTCTAGAAAAACAGGCTGTGAATATGGAGTTTTTACCAATTAACATACACTCTACAAAGTACAAGTTGGGTGATTATCAGGTGACTTGTTTCACAGAAATTTCTAAAAGTCAGCAGCACAGTTACATTAGGACGCATAATTGGAGGGGCCCCTAGGTGGCCCAGTCGGTTCAGCAGCCAATTTCAGCTCAGGTCATGATCTCACAGTTGGTGGGTTCAGGCCCCACGTCGGGCTCTGTGCTGACAGCTAGAAGCCTGGAGCCTGCTTCCGATTCTGTGTCTCCCTCGCTCTCTGCCCCTTCCCTGCTCATGCTCGGTCTCTCTCTTCTCTCAAAAATAAATAAATGTTAAAAAAATAAGTCTGAAAAAGATGGCCATGGAAGTCCATAAATCTCTGAAACTCAATAATACTTACTGCTACAAGATGAGGAAAAAAATACAAAGCGGCATGGACTGCCATAAGAAATTTCCTGGACAGAATGCTCTGGGTTAAACATTAGACACTGCAAATATACCAAGTAATTTAGTTTTCACTCTCCCACCATCCCTTACCACTGAGAGCTTTGCCCCCAGCTAGCAGGTGGGCTGAAATAAACCTTGTTCCAACAAACCAAACATCCAAACTATGTAATCATGGGATGACATCTGAGCTTGATGTGGCTGGCTGCTTATAAAGGAGTCTTTCACAATGATAAACGGGAATTTTCATTGTTGACTAAGCCAGACACTTGCATACTTCCTGCTGAAATCAACCAAATGCAAATAAACAGCCCTATCTTTAACAAAAAAAAAAAAAAAACAAAACACTTCTATCCACTCATTGTGAAGTACACTGAAATCTGTTCCTTTGTATAAAAGGATAAGACTAGCATATTAGCCTGTTACCTACCTACTAGACAGAGACCTTGAAAGTTGTTTTTTCAGTACTGCAATACAGGTAAGCCACGTTACATGTAGGTTCTCACTCGCGTCTCAATCAGCACTGCACTCGAGAAGGCAGGGTGATGAGGTTCAGTCTGGGGCCAGGGACTTAGCAGAACCAAAAGACCCATGGGTCCAAGCACAAACCCCTAGCTTCACTAGCATGGCATTCTTCCCATTCTATTCCACCAGCAAAAGTCCAAGGATTTATTGCTACTCTACACAACTCTGGATCTTTGAAACAAAGGTTTTACAAATAGCGCATGTAAAATGGGAACAGTAAACACAGAAAATTTGTTCTAAATTAAAGCAGAATAAAATTTTAAATTAGACCTACACCGATGAAGCTTCAATATCATAACCAAAAATCAATGTTATGATCACAGATGATGTTACATGCCTGTTTCTTAGTACCGATTCCTCTGGATTTCACTTCTATTATTCTTCTAACGTATCACCCTCTTGGCTTTTCTTTTAGGGACTTAAATAGTATGTGGGAAAAATCTGAAACATCGATCTGTATAGTGAGTGGAAAAAATCTGAAACATCGATCTGGATGGTTGCTGCACTGGTCGAGGATGTTAGGCTACCTTCAGTTCTAAATACAAAAGCCACACTCCAAATCAGGAATATTCTCCAAAACCTTTACTTTCACGATGTTGCTTCAAATTTTGTTGTTTTCAAAAATTCTGACTGGAAGTGCCAGTGCCATCACAGCACTGCACGCTTATGTACAACGAAGAACTCCCTGAAATGAGAGATCCTGGCACACGGCACCAGCATAGGTCGCTGCCAGTCACTCGCGCAGCTCTCTCCCACATACCGCCTGCTCCGTGGAGGGGGTGTGACAGCCCAAGCACTTGGTCTTCCCAGGCTTCCCAGGAAGCCTCCCATGAAGCCCTGGATTCAAGGGCATTTTGAAACTCAAGTCAACCTCAATCCAGCTCCGCCATCTTGGTTATGCAACTGAAATATGCAAGTGGTAAGAACTGGGTTCATAATTAGAAATGGACAGAAAGGAGACATGACTTTCAATAAGTGGTTAGTAGTCTTCACCAATGTTGTGGTTTGCTGGGTTTTTTTTAAGTTTTCTTTCAATCAATCTGACCCAAACTCTTCAACCCTCACGTTATAATTTTGGCTCTCCCTTTTTGGTAACCAGCTGTGATGGAGAAGAGCTAGTCACTATATTCTTTGTAGGCACCGAAGCCAATTATTGACTAGGTCTGAGTAAATCGTTTTATCCCCTCGGAGTAACAACCTCTGGTATTGTTTCAATTTTTTTATTCTTTCTGGTGTGGCTTAGCTCTTCAGACTCTTTCTAGAGTCTTCCTACAACATTACCTTGTTGTACTTTATGATTGGCACCTGGCAAACGTCTTTTTATGTCCATATGGCTGGAATCTAGCCCACTGCCTGGCTCTTGATAAATAGTCTTGCGAGAATGTGAAATCGCGCATGAGCAGTAATCAATAAAAGGCTGGGCATGATTCATTTGTCTACCTTGGCTATCTTTGGCTATTTATTTGGTCATCGTTTCCCTATGATTCCTGCCTTATGGAAATCATCATGCTTTCATCCTGAATAGTCCCTTTGACCTTTCCAGACAACTCCAAAAGCTCCTCTTGGTAAGTGTACAACTGAAAGCTTGGCACGCTTTGGCAGAACTTGAAAATCTCATCCTGTATGTGTCTGAGTCCCATGCGGTGTAAGAACAAGAAGTTTTTCTCTGTTCAATAGGTTTTGCTGTTTAGTGGGGACTTACATGAAATGTCTTATTGAGAATAGTTTGATACCTCATCCAAATGGTATTTTTAAACATACACACTTGGTTAAGAATTTATTTTATGAGATACTTTTTCTGTTTTCCTCTCAAAAGGTTGATAATTATTTTGTAAATGTTCATTATATTCTTATGCTTGCTTACAATAGCTTATTACTAGAAATTTTAAAATGATACATGTTCTAATTCACATGTCTTATGCTTTCACATTCAATTTCCTAAAATCATGTCTAAATGCCAGCTGAAGAAGGGGTGCCTGGGTAGTCGGTTAAGCGTCGACTCTTAGTTTCAGCTCAGATCATAATCTCAGGGTTCATGGGATGGAGCCCCACTCCGGGCTCTGTGCTGACAGTGAGGAGCCTGCTTGGGGTTCTCTCTCCCCCTCTCTCTGCCCCTCCCCCAACTGCATGAGCATTCTCTCTTTCTCTCTCTCCCCCTCTCAAAATAAATACATAAACTTAAAAAAAAATTAAATACCAGATAGACAGAATGCAAAATACTTGGAACAAATGTCATGATTCATGCTAATAGACCAACTAACCAACTAATAGACCAACCTTTCAGCTTTTGATCAGAGCTGATTAGGGTTATTAACAGACAGTTTTCATTAGGCCAATATTTTCCAGATTGACATAAACACATGTCTCTCTTGTTCAAACACACACAGCTCAATACTGAGAAAAAGGTAACACAAGAAAGTGTGAAAGAAAAATGAAATATAGCCAGTTGTGCTTTAATAGAAAACTGTGTCTTCATAGAGCCTTGGCAAGGTCATAGTCACCATGACCATGATGGGAACTAGCTATCCTTGGAAAAAAATGCCTCTTACTTAGCAGTTGCCTCAGAGAAGTGGGGGAAGGGGGGAAATAAAAGACTGGGGAGGGGCTTCAATTACTGTGGAAAGAACTCACTGAAGTGGGCTTTATCTTCTTTGATTCCTCATTAGATCAGCAAACCTGTCTACCATAATCTGGAAATCTTTCCCCAAGTTAAAGAAATATTTAGGACTTTAACTATTTAGTCATTCCCCCTTTGAACCCAGAATTCCCAGGCTAACGATTAGTGAGTTAAACCACAGAGCCCCATGCCTTCCCCACAGTATGGTTAATAATTACACCCAATTTAATGTCTAGAATCCCATTTCCAACCAAGAGCCTTTAAGTAGCAAATTTCATAGTATGTTTCATTAGAGAGTATGCATTAATGATTAAGCTGAGATATGAAGTTTTAAAGGTTATATTCAAAACCTTAAAGACGTGCACCAGAGTAGCTGACCTGAAGTGCAGACAACCCCCCATTATTGCAAACTTGTCACAGGAGCTAAAGCTTTGATGTTCCAGAAAACTCTCTCCCTACCTCTCCTCTCCAAGGTGCTCCTGCAAGGGTTCCTCCCCACTAGGAAGACACAAGGTTTACTCAAATTCTGCATAATTGAACAGTCTAAAGATGAGGGACACATACTCAGCAGGATTCAACCTGATGGCTTATCCAACAAGGAGGCTCCCATCTCTCTGGAAAGGCATTCACTGGGATCTTCTCTCAGATTTGAATTTGCAGATTTCTTTTTAAGGCACCACCTCTCAGAACTGCAGATGGCACACTCATTCCTGGATAGATCATATAGAATGAGGCCAGCGTGACCTCTGCCTGTCACTGCACATGTTCTGACACCTCCACTAGCAGATGAGAAAGAACAGATAAAAAAAGGAGAAAACCAAACCGATCCTTGATTTTTTTAAAAATATAAATGTGAGGGGGGCGCCTGGGTGGCTCAGTTGGTTGAGCGTCTGACTTCAGCCCAGGTCATGATCTCGTGGTCCGTGGGTTCCAGCCCCGCGTCGGGCTCTGTGCTGACAGCTCGGTGCCTGGAGCCTGTTTCAGATTCTGTGACTCCCTCTCTCTCTGACCCTCCCCTGTTCATGCTCTGTCTCTCTCTGTCTCAAAAATAAATAAACATAAAATTAAAAAAAAAATATATATATAAATGTAAGGGGGTAAAAATGATCTTTTCTGAGGACTCTGAGAACACACATGAGCAGTATTCAAGAAAATAAAATAAAGCTCCAAGTTCTTCTGTATTAGACATCGATAGAAACTTTCACTGGGGGTTGAGAAGAGCCCACAGAGGGAGACTCCCACAGAGGAAGCCAACAAGGAAGGTCAAAGACCAGAGCCTGAACTGGAACATGAAACCAAGGTACCTTTAAGAATGAGGAAGTTTGGGGGTGCCTGGGTGGTTCAATCGGTTACCACTGGGTGGTTCGGTTCGGCTCAAGTCACGATCTCACGGGTAGTGGGTTCGAGCCCTGTGTCTAGCTTTGTGCTGACCGCTCAGAGCCTGGAGCCTGCTTCCTTCAGATTCTGTGTCTCCCTCTCTCTCTGCCCCTCCCCCACTCATGCTCTTTCTCTGTCTCTCAAAAATAAAACGTTCAAAAATTTAAAAAAAAAAAAAAAAGGACAAGGAAGTCTGATATTCAGTGCAAAAACTGTTTAGCCCTCCAAACAAGCCCCCCCCCTCCCCACTTAGGAAATGTACAAGTTCTTCAACAAAGATCAGTCTACGGAGTTAAGGTCAACCACAGCAAGCAAGAGAAGCTAAAGAGCGTCCAGTCCATGAGGACAGGGGCCCTGCGGCTTGGCTCATGGGTCAGGGGCACACCGCCTGGCACACAGCGGGCACACAATCAACCCTGGCTACTTGAATAACGTTCATTTACTATGGCTCCAAATTACTCTCCAGAGACAATAAATGTGTCTTAGGACACAAACAAAGGTTTACCTGCAACTAACTTTATCCCTGAAACAAAATCGAAATAGACGGTGGCCGGGAAGACCTCTTAGTCATTAGCAACATCCCACTCACGTGCGACGTGAGGCACGCAGGAGGCACGCAGGAGGCACGCAGGAGGCACGCAGGAGGCACGCAGGAGGCACGCAGGAGGCACGCAGGAGGCA
>NW_026057581.1:4723814-4874840 GCF_023721935.1 Panthera uncia | reverse complement strand
GCACGCAGGAGGCACGCAGGAGGCACGCAGGAGGCACGCAGGAGGCAAGAGACCCCTCCCTTAACTGTTGATAAGGAGTATGCGGGACTGTAGGGAATTACAACCATTACCAGCCCATTTCTGCCGGGTTCACCGCAGAACCCGCAGACCTCCCGGAGACTCACAACCGAAGGTGCAGCTCTGACACACACACACGCACGCACACGCACGCACGCGCGCGCTGCCGAGCCTAAGCAGCTAGAACAGGAACCCACTTGCGGTCCCACGAAACCGCATTCATTGACTTGGTGCAGCAAGGGGCGGCCCTTGGAGAAAGCGCAGGGAGGCTGAGACGGGGGGAGGGGGAGCATCTTAGGTAAGGTTTGGGTCCTCCGAGGAGGAGTCCGAGGAGGTGTCTCAGGGAAGCAGATTCAGTTCTGGATGGATCGCGGTCTGGAGGTGAGATGAGGAGAAGCGGAGAATAACGCGGGGGTGGTGATGAGGCGAAGGCGGTTCAGCGATTCGAGATCCCCAGGAAAATACGGGCACCGCAAAGCAGGTCTGGAAGGTCAGCGGTAAAAGGGCGGGAATCACTGAAAGAGGGGTCCTTTTGGCATCTTACGGCTGGCGCACAGCACAACTGTGGGAGAAGCCACATCGTGCGCTCACTTTGCGGCCGGCTTGCCGTGGGTCCGCTCTCTTCTATCCCCGGTTGACTTCCACTCGTTCAGTGGGAGACACGCTGTGCCTCTTACACGGACGGGAGCATTAAATAATCTCCCTTAATCAAGTTGTAGGAAGAGACGTTCTCAAAACCTTAAGAGAAGCAGGTGGAAAAGAAACGACCCTGACCCATAACCCTAAACCTAGCACCTGCAACTGGACAGTCCTCCCAGCAAACCTCTAGCCCAGCACCCGGGCCCTGGGTAACAATGGTGGGTTTGCTCCCCAGTCCTCTCCCCTGGACCCCAAATCCCCCAAAAGAAAGAGCAGGGAAGTCTTCACTTCTGCCTGGACACCCCCCCCCAACCGGCCCCCAGCATAGCACCTGAGTTCTGTAGCCATTTGTCTGCTAGTCCCCTCCTATATAACGTACACCAAGGCCTCCCACACAGTAACAGAGTGACATTAAGAATATCACAATCTAAAGGATGCCACTACATGGGTGAAATACAGCACAGGACGACTGGAAAGATCTACAACACTACGTCAAAGAAGGAAGCTTCCACTTGAAGGGCTCACGAATGGCTTTGTCACAACAGGATGGAGTCAAAAGCACTTAAACAGCTCAACACACGACACTAACAGGACTGAATCCCTGACAAATGAAATCGCTTATCAGGTGGTACTAGAGATGTTTCTATATCCATCTTTTCGGTAAGACTGTTATTCCTCAGGGTGAGGGGTTACCCAGGTCTTCTTGAGTTTTGCACCCCACCCCACCCCCCAGCGCTCTGCCCACCATGCTGCTCGGTATCGGCATCCAGTCCCGTGAAAGCAAAGCAGTTATTGGAAAAGTAAGAAAAAGCTCATTCGGGTGAAGCAAAAAGGCAAGAGCACAGTGCAGGCTGGTAAGGAAGAGACAAAAGGTGTCCCAGATGCAGACCAGAGGCTTCTAGCACTGGAGGACAGAGGACTCCTCTGCTTAGGTGACAGAGGAAAGAGAGACACTGGTGAGTTGACTTGGAACGTGGACACATCACAAGAGATCTGCACCTGGGCTGAGAGGAGGGGAGAAGGAAGCAAGGAGAAGATGGGGAATGTAAATAAGAGATATGCTACCAAGGTCCTCAGTGGCTGAGGACTGGGGGCAAGAGTACAAGCAGAGTCCGGGAGCTTTCGTTACCCGGATATTGGTAAAAACAAGACCTGCATGTAGGGAGGCATTAGAAGTCTGTTCTGAGCCCACAGTGCTATCTCACCTTGGAGCAGGTGCAAACCACCACACAGCCACCTTGTCATTTTCTAATTCCTATCTCCTTTTTCTTTTTCCCCTTTCTTCCTGTTTCACCCCCACTTCCTCCTGCTGCCCTAAGTGTTGGCCGAATAAGACCATGGACTTCTTCGGGGTTAGCAGAAGAGGTCCATTAGAGGTCTGCCTCTCTCCGTCCCAGTGATATGACCACCAAGAACAGGCCTGGCTGTCCTGTCAGTGTCTCTTCAAAGATGAGCCTCGTGGAACAGAAAAGCAATGACAGAAACCACAAAAGGACTTCCAATGTCAAAGTGACCTGTACCTTCTTGTTACTGTGACCTGCGGTCGGCAAGTGGATACCATGGTGTCTGAATTCTGAACTGTCTAAAGAGCACCCAGGTCATATCATGGACGTGGGTGAGGACGCTCTGGGAGAAGGGAAGGAGTGCCACTAACTCCCAGCGCCCGCTGCCTGGGCTTCCTGCCACGTGTGCAAATGGGACCATGGTGGCTAGGACACAGTGCTACACATCCAACTGAACTACAAGGGTCTTCCTAGAGTACCACGTACTGGGAATTCCTAGAACCAAGGTTTTAAGCAATTGTGATAACTGAATCATGTGCATTAGTGTCATGGCCTTTATTACATACCCAGCCCAGACAACTCTAACAGTATGACATGACCTCAGACTTGAGGGAAATGCCCCCAATTCCGATAAGCAATTTGACTCACCCTTCATACTGGGACATCTTTGAATGAGCATTGAAACGTCTCCCCTTTGAAACTGTTCTCTACCCTCTGGTACTAGGTATTCATATTCTGGACCGACTTCAAGGATTCTGTGAACTCCTCCCTGTGGTTGGGAATAAGATAGGCTATCTTCCTCCAAAGAACAGGGGTCACCAATAGACTTTAACATAGTGTGCAAGCTTTTCTCCAAAGACACGAATGTTGAATGGAATCACTCCCTTAGAGTAAGAAAACAGCATCTACAATTTTTGTGAAAGGCCAGTGTCTATCAAGTCTGTTGTCAAATTCTGAACATAGATCATCCTCTAACTTTCCTACTTGTTGAATTCTAAAATTTTGACTGTATATTGGCTGTGGAAAAGAGAGAGGTACTTCCCCACAGTAAGAACTACACACGTAACAGTTAGGCTCTCAGAACAACTCACAAGAGCTTGCGTGTTACCTCAAAACAACAGTAAGAACACTGTAAAACCAACTGTTGAAGCGATACCTTTACAGGAAAGTACATTCACGGTTCCCTTTGGGGGGGGGGCCAAGAACAGAAAACTCTCCCTTTCTGGCAATGAAAGCAGGGACTCCCCTTGCTCAAAGCAGGCGTTGAGGGTGGTCATGGTGTGGACTTTGGGGAGGAAGGTCTCTGTGTTGAAGATGAGGCTGGGAATGCACAATACAGTGGATGAAGACATACTCATCCAGACCAGGAAGGTGGGCGGGGGAGGACAGAAGTGGGGCAGAGGGCCCAGGGGAACAAGTGGAAGGGGAGGACTTGGGTAGTCCACGAGCACAGACACGCTGTTTCTCGCCACCTCTCCCAACTCCTCTGCAAACCCAAATTTCTGCTCCTTCTTCCTCTTTATCCCCTCTGGAAGTCTTTGTGGGTTATTAGCACAGCACGGTCCATGCAGCAAGAAGAAAGAAGCGGAGGGAGTCACCAGTTAGAAACAGAATGAAAGAGATACAGTCTCCTGGCTGAAGGGAAGGGGCGAGTTTCCTCACAGGGAAGATGTGCATTGCTAGATCAGAGTCTGGTCTGTGTGGCTGGGGCACAGACCTTGCTAAAGAGAAAACAGCAGCCACTGCTCCGAAGTGCAAGAACAATTAGAAGTTAATGAGAATCCTGGTGAATGCTTCCCTTATTAAGGACAATCGTTTTTTAAAAAGTATATTAGAAAGATTCATTGCACACCTGTTGCACTTTGCCAGGCACAACGTCTTCATCAGAGACCCAGAATCCAGAGCAAATAGATGCTCGTTTTTAAAGAATTCACACATCTCACATTCTAGCCCAGAAATTCAGCCTCGGTCACCAATTTCAAGCAAGGCAGCCTACTTTGAACGGTCGTGGATCCTTCAAACAAAATTACACCCAGAACCAACTCACTAATGCACTTTGTATTTGCTACAGATACTAAACTCTAGTGGTCATTCATTAGCTAGAACATAAGCAAAACCTGAAAAATTTATACCTTTGTCTATAAACGATTAGAATGTCATCCAAATTCTAAGACCCAGAAATATGGCACCTGTTATTAACTTGAACCTTCAAAATGTGATTTAGGTTACCTCTGTGTTAACAACTTCCATAGGTCTTTTCTTGGTTTCTCCTATGTCCAAGTAACTGGGGGAGAAAAAGAAAAACAATAAGGGTTTCTTTTATTGCTTTTGAGTCAGTTATATAATTTTCTTACTAAAAATTATTAAAAAGCAAAGCAAGCCATAGGAAATACTTATGCCTAAAGCAAAAAGTCAGTGGCTACTAATTAAAAGCAATTGTGGTGGTAGGAACTGCTTTCAGTATCAACAACCAGAGCGGATATATGTCCTCTGGTCTCAACTTCAATGAAACTGAAGGCTTGGAAATACATACTTCTTAGGGGGAACATTTTCCCCCAACAATATTTGGCCCCTGACTATATATGTAGTGTTTCTAATTCTTATGTCAATTTTGACATAAAGAGTGGTCTGCCTGTGATGGTGCTTAATGGTTCCATTAAACACAGCCTTTAGGTCAAAACAAAGAAAGTACTGCTATAGCACGGCATTAGACCATCTGTGAAAGCCTGGGGTATCTTCTCCCCTTTGAAAGCACCTTCATGATACAGAAATGCTCAGCCATGTGGGATGGTTTAGGCATTGGTTCGACTAAAATGCACATCGCTGGACTAGTTAACCTCTGGAGACCCCTATTACTCCATTGCTACTTGCTATAGATATTAACTAGTGATCATTCTACACACTGTATACTTTGGTCAATGTCAAGCCCTAAGTCCACCACTGTGATCTGGTCCCCACTGTGATTCATACAGAGCAGGTGCTAAATAAATGTTTCAGTATAAAAAAGTATAAATCTAGCATTTAATTTATAACCATAAATACAAAGACAGATACCTCAATTACTGTAATCGCTGAGTTGCAAAAAAAAAAGTTTATATTAGGATTAATTATAGCTATGTTTTATTATTTTGCTTCCATTTTGGGATAGGATGCTTCAGTTAATCAATACCACTGGAAATTACATTTTTCTTACATGAATAGTGTTTACATAGGACAGTGCAGAACTCCCTTTGCTTAGCAATAAAATGGCTCTTTTGCAAATAGGCAGGGAGGGACTGCTTTCTGACATAATAGCAAAACATGTTAACTGTCATGTGAAGAAAAGCGATCCTGGATCCACAAGATTAACGAAGCAGAGTCAACTTCCAAAAACGCATAGGAAAACTTTGGGGAAAATAACTACCTTTACAATCCTGTGCTATACAATAAAAGTTTAATAACTACCTCGAGTTTAATTATGGTTTCAACAATATTAGGAAAAATCTGAGTAAAAGAAATTCAAGAAGGAAGATGATCACTTTCATTTGAGTACTATTTTTCCACCAATGCTAAATTCTCCAACATCATTTAGGGTCTAAATGACACAAATTACCCTCAATATCTTCTGGCCTGTCTTTTGTTCTGCCAGTTGCCCCAACCGTTAGGTAAACTTGCAACTGCTAAGCTTCAAATATACTCATTACTTAAATCTTCTTGGCTTCTAATCATGATAACCATAGATACTACTCCTTTAACTGAAATGAATCCACTATTCATCCGTCAGCATGGAAAACTAGCAACGGAACCTGTCATGACAAACTCAGTGTTTTTGTATGTCAACTAAAAGCAAAAACAACCATGCAGATCTCTTACCTATACATAATGACTCTGAAGTGACCTTTCTATTTGGTTTGGAACTGGACCTCTTTTTATCTTTTGAGTGGGCAGGGCCAAGTAAACCAAAAACACAGGGAGTTACAAAAGTGAGTCTGCAACTTTGAGCTGTTAATAGATTCTGAAATATACTTCCATTCCCATGACATTGCTTTTTACAGGAATTATTTAATAAAAGAAAAATCAACAAAGTACGTGATGGAAGGAACTGGACGTACAGATGGTTTGCATTTTCTATGACATTTTGGTGTTCACAAAGCACATTGACGTCCACACCATTCACTTTTCTAACAACCCTGGGAGGTAGGAACGGTTTACGCTCCTTGTCCGCATCAGGAAGAGGCACCAGCTGAGTCCCGTGGCTCAAGGATACACAGCTAACGATCAGCTCAGTCTCAGGTCTGATTTTAAGACTCAAGATCTAACTGTCTTGCACATCGTTTCACTTAGTTCTTTTCTATGAAGTTAGACAAAGGGTGCTAAAGGAGTAAAGGAGCTTTCCAAGAAGGGAAAACGAAATCCAAATGTATCCCTCACCTCGCATAAAAGGAATGTCCAGCAGAAGAAAAGGCAGAACATTCAGAACTCAGTTTAAGCAAATTTAGGAAAAGAAAAATGGTATTTGACGACACTAGTGATATTTGGGAAAATATTTCTATACAGTTAAAACCAGAATTCACAAGCACACACTTTACGCTGAAGATAGTTTTTGCTATCCTGAGGCCCAAGCTCAATTTCAATTAAAATATATTAAAAGCTATGAAATATAAAGTTTCCACACAATCCAGGAATCCCACTCCTAGGTATATAAACAAGAAAAGTGGAAACTTGCACACGATTGTTTCTGGCAGCATCATTTCATAATAGCCCAAATATCTATCACCTGATTAATGGAGAAACAAAATATGGCACAGCATACCATGGAATATTCTTCAACAATAAAAAGAATGAAGTTCTGATACCCACTACAATATGCATGAGTCTGGGAAACATTCAGGCCAAGTGAAAGAAGCCAGGAACACAAAGGGCCACATATTGTGTGATTCCATTGATATGAAATATCCAGAACAGACAAATCCATAGAGGGCAGAGCATAGATTAGCAGATGCCAGACGGATGGGGTTTTGGGCTGATGGTGGGGGGGGGGGGGGGTCGGAACTGACGGCCAAGAAAGAATTCTTGAAGATGTCTTTGGTGCAAAAAGGTGATTTTATTAAAGCACAGGGACAGGACCCGTGGGCAGGAAGGGCTGCACTGGGGTTGTGACGGGTAACCGATTATTATATGCCCTCAGGTTGGGAGGGGGTTAGGGATAGAGTAAGTCTCTAAGATATTTTGGACGCAAGGTTTCCAGAACTTTGAGGGTCTAGCTGTTGTTAGGAAAATGCCATTTACTACTGTTTAGTAAAACCTCAAGTCATGAGGCCCTTCAGATGTATATGAGGGTCCATAAGCTTGAAGTATGATTGTCAGCATATATTTTATGGCAGAGTTGAGATAAAGGACGTTTCCAAAGGAATTTTATATGTTAAAGTAGACTTACAGGATCCTGGGGGGTTGGGGGGCGGGGGTCAGGATACTGTTAAGCCAAGATTCCCTATTGCCCCCAGCAAAGTGTCATCATCCAGGCAGCTGAGCTCCTAGAAGGAGGTTACTCTGTTAGTTTCAAGGACTTGTCAATGGGCTGTAGGCAGTAAGGGAATTTAATTTCTCATTTGCCTTAGTTTCCTCCACCACCAAGGCAAACACTTAAACCCCTTTCCTTTGTTCTTGAGTAGCCAGGAGTGTCTGAGGAATATCACACATACTCCACCTGGGGGTGGGGGAGGAAGGGGCAGGACTGTCAGTCTGTCCTTTGCCCTCAGCTTGCCCGAAGTTCCCTCATCAAGAGGATGGGGAGAAAGGGAAATTGGGATGGGGTTTCATTTTGGACTGATGGAAATGTTTTAATATTAGCCTGTAGTGATATTGCAAAACTCCATGAACCTAACAGAAACGATTAAAATAGGTGAACTTTATGCTATGTGAAATATATTTCAATTAACACAGTAAAAACAAAACAAAACAAAAAACTATGCACTATTAAAAATCTACCTGCCCTGCAATACCCACCTCCGCCAGGAATAATCTCCCTCAACTGTGAACTTCCACAGGACTTTATTTTTTTTCTAAGCGCAGTTACTCCTGTGTGCATGTAGTCTCTCTCCTGTTAGATCGTAAACTCTTAAAGGCAAGCAGTCACATCTTATCATCCTTCTCTTCACAGACCTAAGCAGTTTGCTCACTCACTGAACACCTACTATGAGCGACCTCTCTGCCAGGACCTGGGAATAAGCACCAACAGTGACCCCCGTGCTTGAAGGTCTTAGCCCTCAAGTACCTAGAGACAGACCTGTAGACAAACACAGTAAGCCAATAAGCTTTTCCAAACATAAGGCTAATAGCATAAACGTGCAGGCTGTGCGGGCTGGAGAGGGTCACAACCGTGGGGGCGTGGTCAGCTCTACTCGGAATGCAAGTCTGGAAGAATTTAAACAGTAGGGGGGTGAAATGCAGAAAACAATTTTCTCCTCTGGTGGCACAATATCCAATACTTCTCAATAATCTTTAAGAAATCTTTAAACTCAAAAAGACAGGTTCCAAGAAAAAGGAAAAAAGAGGAAAGGATAAACAACGGAAAGTGCAAATGACCAGTCTGGTCACTGAATACTTTTCTAAGATTCCTGTTCCTCCTGCTACCCAAGTGAAATTCCTTCTCCGGTCACACTTTCAACCCCCCCACCCCACCTGCAGCAGGGGCTCCGCGCACTCACAGCCCCTGGACACGCCGAGGGTGGGCGAGGCGGGGCTCACTGCTTCCCCCAAGCCAACCCCGCACTTTCATGCAACGGACAGTGGTGGGCGGCGGTGGGGACAGACAGACTCACTTGAGTTTCTTGAAGGCTTCCTGGCCTCCGGCCACGTAGTTGCCCCCGCTCTGGATCTGGTCTAGCTTCCGGATGCGGTGCCCGGTGCGCGGGGTGTAGATGTTCCTGACGGCTCCAAAGGGCGCCTGAACGCCGCCCGTCACCTCCTTCAGAAAGACGTCGAAGCTGGACACCTTCTTCTCATGGATGACGACGCGGCGGCCGGCGAAGAAGGGGTCCCCGTTGCGGTACACCAGCACGCTCTTCACGACCGGCTGGGACAGGTGGCTGGACCTGGCGCCGGTGCCGCTCATTTTCCCCGCGGGACGCCGCCCGGCTGGCTCCTCCGGGGAGGCGCCTCTGCTGCCCGGCGGCCTCACAGCACGCACCCCGTGGGGGTCGCTTCCTGAAACCTACGCGAAACAGACAAGCCCGCGGTTTAAAAAAAAAAAAAAAAGGAGCAGCTGCAGGGCGCCTGGCGTGCACCCAGCCGAGACCCTGCGGGCTGCGGACTCGCGGGCCACGTCCAGGTATTTCACCAAAGTCTGGACAGCCAATCAGCGCTCGCCGTGCACGCACCACACCTGCTTCGCAGGCCACCGGCCGAGCCCAGGTGCAGCCGCCGCCGGACAGGAGCGCGCGAGGGGCTTTACGCAGGCAAGCGGAGGGGGCGCCGGACCGAGAGGTGGGCACGCGCGCTCACACGCACACACGGATTAGAAAGATGCCCAAGCTCCATTTCTAGTATCATATTCGTGTTACTCTTTCCAAAAGGCTTTTCTCTCCTTGCTTCCTCACTTCTGTCTCCTGCTTGCTCCCCCAAGTGAAAGCAATTAAGTTCTGCCTGGAATTGCCCAGATTTTTATTTGCTGAAAAGTAATAGCCTAACGTGCACTGAGAGACAGAGAGAGAGAGAGAGAGAGAGAGAGAGAGAGAGAGAGAGAGAGAGAGAAAACTTGAGGGCTATGGGGGAGGCTCGAGCTTCCGGGACCCCTCGCCCCCTCCCGCGACCCTCCGCGCCGCCGCCGGCCAAGGTCCCGTGGGCACCGTTTGAACACTGCGGGCAGCGGCGCGCAACCGAGTCCCAGGACGGGAGGCGGTGGGTGGGGTGGGGCCGCCCGCCGCTGGGGTACCTGGCGACACTGGAGGGCCGGCTGGGGGAGGGGCGGCTCGGGCGGGCCCGGAGGGGGCGCAGCGCGGCGGCTCCGCCGGCACAGCGCTCAACCCCGCGGTGGCGCGGCGCTCCCGCTGTTCCTCCGCTGCCGTTGTCTCAGCGGGCCTCCCTCGCCCCGGGCGGGGGATGGACTTGTTACGTCTCGCCGTTTCCATAGCAACTGCAGCCACGCGCTGAGCCGAGTCCGCGAACGAGTCCGTGCGCGCGCCCGAGCCCCTTGGGCTTTGCCCGCAGGCTCCGGGGAGAGAGTGGAGAAGTGAGGGTTGGGGGCGGGGGTGGAGGGAAAGTCTGGGTTATCGGGCGGTCATTCTCCGAATGGACGCCTACTGTGTGCCAGGCGCTATGCTGGAAGCTGGCGATACGGCGGTAAAGAGGACAACCTGAGATGTTTTGCGCGCCTACCACCGCCTAACTTTAGAAGGCTAAATGGCCGAACAGCTGTGTGTGCCCCAGACCCCACATCC
Source organism: Panthera uncia (assembly GCF_023721935.1). NCBI lineage: Eukaryota > Metazoa > Chordata > Mammalia > Carnivora > Felidae > Panthera > Panthera uncia. Next base: position 4,864,444 of record NW_026057581.1, on the reverse strand, counting down.
TTGCATCAGTGCCTGGGTGCGACAGGGGAGGGGAGCTTTAAGAATTCTAGGAAAGAGGTGTTGTCCAGTGCACTCTGGCACATATGTCTTGTGGGACCAAGAAAATTCTCTTTAAAAAGTTGAACCCTTTCAGCTCATTCCTGCCAGGATTCCCTTTATTCCTCCTGAGACCTTGCTGCTACCTGTCATGTGCAAATTTCATCACCCGCTGTTCCTCTTGCATCAAATATGAGTAAAAGTAATACTGATAATAACTACCATTAATTGAATGTTTTTGCATGTAGCAGGCATTGTGTTAGGGACTTTAAGTAAACTGCCTGATGTTCACAATAGCCTTCAGAGGTAAGTATGATTCTTTCCTCAGATGAGGAAACGGAGAGGTAGAGAGGCCAAAGAAGCTTACCTCAGGTCACACACAAAAATTCAAACCTGGTTCTCTGGGATTCCAGAACTACTTTGACCACCGTGTCATAGTAATCTAAAAAGTGAACGTGTAAAACATTGCAGTCCGGGGAGCAGAAACATTTTTATTAAAGTTTCCTAATACATTAATTCCTTGGAAGTGAACAGGTTTTTTTCTTTTTACTTTTTTTTTTTTTTTTTTTTTTTTTTTTTTAGGAAGAAAGAGAGTGTGAGCAGGGGAGAGGCAGAGGGTGAGAGAGAGAATCCCAAACAGGCTCCGTGCTCAGCGAGGAGATTGTTGGGGGACTGGATCCCATGACCCTGGGATCATGACCTGAGCCAAAATCAAGAATCAGAGGTTCAACCAACTGAGCCACCCAGGCTCCCTGAAACTTAACAGTTTTCAAAAGAAGACCAAAGACAAGGGAATAATGCAGAGAAAAAAAAGAGAAAGGAATTCTGTGAACCAGTTATAAACAATGTACAGGTTGCAGGAATGAGCAGGGAAAATATCTGTGCAAATATGCTACCAAGCGAGAAGACAGAATACCTGTTTTGAGGGATGGAAGGCAGTAAACCGAGCAACCCTTGGACCACTTAGTATCTAATTACTGGCTGTTGGGGAGGGGAAGGCCTTGACTCATAGCTTTTGCCAATTTTTGTGGTTAAAATACTGCAAATGTGGCTGGTTTCCAGCTACCAATTTGTGGTCACTGAAGGCAAGAGATGCACGGTTGCATGCCATTATTTGGTATTTCTACCATATCATTACACTAGACATGGAACTTCATAGATAATAGTAAAATCTAGGTGGTGATGAATTTTGAGCATCTATTACCTTTGTTTTTAATATAACTTATTTAACTGTACATTTCTACAATTTAATTTTTTTAGTGGCTATGTTTGAGATTTTTGAAAATTTAACAACTGCCTCTCACAAGGCAGTAGAAGGCAGCTCTCAGCAGCCGTGTTCCTGAACAGCTACCCCACGCTATCAAAAGGCAGTCTAGACTCAACACGTTGACATGATCCATGATCGCATGTTTTCACCAACACCACCTCTTTTCCTATATTCTCTGTCTCCATAAATGGACCCTCATCTACCCATCTGAACATGCACATTTCTCTTCCTCACAGAACACATTTAACTGCAGAGACACAACAACATAGCCACCTATTCAGTCTCTCTGCTCCTTCTGTTTGTTGAATTCGTTTGGGAGCTGTCCTCTCTTATGCAGAAACCCAAAACTGAGCCAAGGGAGGATTTCAGAAGCCACAAAGGTTACAGAAACCCTGATCACGAAGGGCTGAGGTGGAATGGGAAGCCACTTCAGGTGGATGCTGGGGAATGTTCGAGCGGTCACACACAGGAGAGTTTTGTAGAAACAAAACTATGCTTCTTCCTAAGTGTGAGATATCGGGAGTGAGAGATGGCAAGAGATTCTCAAAGAAGTTTTACTGTGCATCAGAAACATTGCCATAAAGGTATTTGGCATTTCTTCAAGAGCCTGAATAAATTTCTGAAATGCTTCTGATTCTGTCTTACTGTGGAAATAATAATTATTTCAAGGTAGGGGCGCCTGGTTGGCTCAGTTGGTTGAGTGTCTGATTCTTGATTTTGGCTCAGGTCATAATCCCACAGTCATGGGATTGAGCCCCAGGTCCAGTTCCTCACTGACTGTGGAACCTGCTTGGGATTCTCTCTCTCTCCCTGTCTCTCTCCCTCTGTTTCTCTCTCTGCGCCTCCTCCACTCATGTGCACACAGATAGGTGCACATGCTCTCTCTCACTCTAAAATAAAAATTTAAGGGGAAGCCTGGGTGGCTCAGAAAACTTAGCGTCCGACTTTGACTGAGGTCATGATCTCATGGTTCGTGGGCTCGAGCCCCACGGGCTGTGTGCTGACAGCTCAGAGCCTGGAGCCTGCCTCAGATTCTGTGTCTCCCTCTCTCTCTGCCCTTCCCCCATTCACACTCTGTGTGTGTGTGTCTCTCTCTCTCTCAAAAATAAACATTAAAAAATTTTTAAATAAAATTTAAAAAATAATAAATTATTATTTCAATGTAATACTGTGCTGAAACCAGACCACATTTCACCCCGAGCTTTATAACGGTTCTTCAGGGGTACCTGGGTGTCTCAGTCAGTTAAGTGTCCAACTTCAGCTCAGGTCATGATCTCGAGGTCTGTGAGTTCAAGCCCCAGGTCGGGATCTATGCTGACAGCTCAGGGCCTGGAGCCTGCTTCAGAATCTGTGTCTCCCTCTCTCTCTGCCCCTCCCCCTCTCTCTCTCTCTCTCTCAAAAATAAATAAACATTTAAAAAAATTTATATAATGTTTCTTTAGTCACCAAGTTCTATCCATTCTCCCTCTCAAATATTTCTTGATGAGTCAATCCATTCGTACATCTCCAAATCCATTTCCACTTTCTGAATTCAGGGCACCATCATCACCTAAAATGTCACCTTGTCTCCACCTGTGTTTCCCTACTATCCATTCTCCACAGAAGAGCCTGGAAGACTGTTGGAAAACACACATCTAATCATGTCACTTTGCAGCTGAAAACTTATTGGATGTCCCCCGTTTTTTGTACGATAACATCCAACATCATCAACAGTGATCACAACAGCCTGGCTTTGCTGGCTTATAATGCTCGAATCCCATTCTCTTCTCGCTCGATTCTCCCTGCGGCTTCCCAAAGTCAAGCCTTATCCTTCCACGTCCTTGAATATTCCTTTGCACATACTTTACAGCTCATTATCCCCCACTGCCTTTTTGGCTCCTTGCAACCAAGTCCCAATTAAATGTTATTTCCCCAGGAAAGATTTACTACCTCAGTTCCCAGATCAGAATAGCTCTGCACATATTTTATATTTTCCTCCACAGTTCTTACTGATTGTAATGATAAACCTTTGTATAATTACATGTTTAATTTTTGTCTTTGTATAATTAGATGTTTAGTCTTTCTATAATTATATGTGTAGACATATAAATACCCTGAAGGAAAAGACTTGTGTCCATTTTATCCATCCATATATCCCCAGTGCCTAGCACAGAGGCTGATATATATGTAATATATACATTAGAGTAAGTACTAAATAATTTTCAGTTTATAAATTAAGCTGGAGCACCATTTTTTAAGCGTCTGACTCGGGTTGAATGCCTGAGTTAAATGCCACTTCCGGATCCGGGCAGGAGGTCCGGCCCCTCAGAGCCACCAGGCAAGAGCATCCGGTGTCGATTGGGTGGACCCACCCGGAAACCCCACGTGGAGTCGCAGGAAGAGGCGGGGCCAGCCAGGAAACTTACAAGGGGGCCCAGGCTTCGCGCCTCCCGGAGCTCTGCCGGGGCTCCCTGGCCCTTGCTCTTCTTGAGCTCCGGGACCTAGCACAGTAGACGACGTAGCTGCTGCCGAGGCCCAGGGGGACCAGTGGACGCCCTTCCAGTCCCAGGCAGGCTCTGAGGTTACCACGTTCACCACCGGGGTTTCTACTCGGCTCTGATGGTTTCCTGTGCAGGAACTGTGTTTTCCGTCGAGACGTGGCTGGCTGACTCCATCTTCCACCTTAACACCCTAGGTGTGCTGGTGCTGTAACCCTCCAGTCCGAGAGGGACCCCGCAGAGCAACCCTCTGCACTCTCTGCCGGATTTGCAGGCCACGTTTGACGCCAAGATGCCCACCTTCCAGCTTTTCTCTGTCCCGGCCAACATTCCCTTCACGTCTAGCTCCCGCTGACCTCCCACCGTGTTTCCCCTCAAAGTCTCTCTTCTGCTGCTTAAGCCCCGACCGAGCCGTAGTTCCAGAAATGGAGTGGATGAGCCAAGTCCTGCTGACGGTGGACATAGTTAACTCTGGGGACTTGATGGAAATCACCATCTTCGGACAGCCCCCGTGTACAGAATCGGGTGAAGAGCATGTTCCTGAGCCTGGCAAACTGGCACCGGAAACATCGTGCCCGAGGTGAGGGTCTCTGAAAACCTGCAGGTGGAGGGAGCCACCCACGAACCACCGTACCTGCCTCTCTTCCAGCCATTATTACCTTAGCAAAAGTGTTCTGCATGCATGCAGTGTGCTGGGCATCCCTTAGCGAGAGGAGTCTAAATAGGACCTTGGGAAAGTAAACAGATCTGACACATTCAGGCCCGTCACTGCCCACGCAGCCTCAGCTTGGCGTCACCGCGGCGTCACCGCTATGTCCGGGTCTCAGCTTCAGAGTCTCCACCTGAGAAGTGAGGCTGCGAGCACCTCCCCTCCTCCACCACGCCCTCACTCAATGAGGAGTAGTTTGGAACAGTGAGCATTTTTTCTTATCCATCTGAGAAGATGAAACAACTTGAGGAGTGCTTGAAAGCTGATGTATCAGGTCCCTGGATTCCTAAACATTTTTTTGCACAAGTATTTTCAAGAGCATTGTAAGAAAGTCCTGCTTCTGCTCAAGTTCAAGAGAAGCAAGTATGCATTACTCTCTGCATTCTTTTCTTTCTTTTTTTCCTGTGTCTTGAGGGGTAGTGCCTTGATTATTATGATGCAAAAGTAAGTTTGTGGTGCCTGGATGGCTCAGTCAGTTGGGCATCCAACTTTGGCTCAGGTGATGATCTTGAGGTTCCTGAGTTCAAGCACCACCTTGGCTCTGTACTAACAACTCAGAGTCTGGAGCCTGCTTGGGATTCTTTGTCTCCCTCTCGCTCTGCCCCTCCCCCACTCATACTCTGTCTCTCTCTTCTCTCTCTCAGAAATAAACACTTAAAAAAATTTAAGTGAGTTGGTAGTGCCATTCTAGTAAAGAACTAAATTTCCTCTTTGTCCGATGGTACAAATACCTTTGCTCACTTAAAATTAAATATAGGGAGAAAGAGAGAAAGGGAGAAAGGGAAGATGGATGGACACAGCCAGATGGGGAGAAATGCATCTGCACAGGATGCCAGACTCTTACCCACCACTGAGTTTTGACAGTCTGTCAAGGCAATAGAGATATTTATGACATGTGGAACATATTCTGCTAGTTTTCCTTTGAAGAACGTCCTCACCGTTACAACTGGTGTTCTCATCTCAATCTCAGAACGAACACCTTCAGCTTCTTGAGACTGTTTCTTGGACATGCATTTGAATAACGGTGGCTGCTTCTGATAAGCCCTGCATTCCTCTTGTCCCATTAACTCAGCTGATGTCGGTAATGACCAAACTCTTCTTCCTGTCTGTGTACTGAGTTGCCTACCGCAGGTGGCTGTATCTAAAGTACCCAAAAGTGTAAGAAGGACTGTCCTTATCTCCTATTCACAGCCAAATCATGTAGATTCTACTTAACCTGCCCTAAGCCTTCCCCTTCTCATTTTACCCCCTCACCCTACCGAGGTTTAGAGCTTAGTAAGAATGCTTGCTCTATACATCACTATGTATTTAAGGAGTTATGAGTAATAAAAAGTAATCATTTCCTACTTTAGTTGATTTGGTGCCATTTAGAGTATAAGATGAGTAATCACAATCTCCTGAAACAATAAACTTGAACCTTCATTTTTTATGTAGCTTCCTGTCATAATGCAAACCCCAAAGAAACCTATAGCAATTTGTCTTTAAATTCTACATAAACCAGGGGCACCTGGGTGGCTCAGTAGGTTAAGCATCCAACTTCAGCTCAGGTCATGATCTCATGGCTGGTGGGTTCGAGCCTCGCATCAGGCTCTGTGCTGACAGCTCAGAGCCTGGAGCCTGCTTCGGATTCTGTGTCTCCCTCTGCCCCTTCCCCACTCACACTCTGTCTCTCTGTTTCTTAAAAAATAAATAAACATTAAAAAATTTTAATTCTATATAAACCAAATGTCACATTTTTCTAAGTTACTATTTTCTTCTTCTGAAAAACATACAATTTCATGGCAAGAGATTTAATATCAGTGAAAAGCTTCAGTTAATTAGGGTATGATCTGCAAGCCCCACAGTAAAATGGCAAGTTTAGAGGCAGAGAGAAGTTGAGAGAATTCACACAGAGGGTTTCTATTTTCTCTGAACTGCAGAAGGAAATATTATCTTGCCGGAATCTTCTGGCACTTAGCATCATGGTAAAGTCAGGTATTTAATAAATATCTGTTAAATGAATTAATCTAAGAGTTAAGGGTGATGCAGACATAAGAAAGAACCAAGGTATCCTGAGGAGAGCCAAACAGCTACTATGATAAACCCAATGTTGTGTTAGGTGCTACTGTGAAATGTATTTGTTCATATATGATTTCTGCCTTTATGGATCCCTTAAAAAGGATATTTATAGAATCCCATTTCCAACATGAGCTAAATATCCTGAATCACTCTCCTTGTAAAACAATTACAAAATGCTGGATTTAAAAATATTTAAGGCTTTCAAAATGCATTGTCAATTTAGCAAGAATGAAAATCATTCAGAAAAGCCAAAAGCTGAGTGAAAACAGAAAGCTGGGGAGGTAATCAAGCACTGAAATCAGCTTCAACCCTAAGAACACCTGCCCATGCCCTGGTGACCTGAGACTCATGTTCTTTTTCTATTTTTAAAAATTTATTTATTTTGAGAGAAAGGGGTGGGGGGTGGCAGAGAGAAAGGGAGAGAAAATTCCAAGCAGGCTCCACACCAGTGCAGAGCCTGACTTGGGACTTGAACCCCGAAATCATGACCTGAGCCGAAATCAAGAGTCAGACTCCTAACTGACTGAGCCATCCAGGCGTCCCAGTCAAAGGCCACATTGAGACTATTTGCCATGTCTGATCAAAGTTCCAGAAGGAGAAATAGATACAATGGAACAGAGGCATTATTTGAAATGTTTTCCAGAATGGCTGAAAGATATAAATCCTCATATTCAGGAAGTCAAATGAATCCCAGGTAGGATAAATTCAAAGAATCACCATCTAGGTACATTGAAGTGATTCTGCCATAGAAAATATACAAAATATCCTAAAAGCGGTTTGTGGAAAAATACAAATTACCACAAATGAAACACATTAATGGCTGACTTCTCAAAAGCAACAATAGAAATAAGAAGACGGTGAACTAAGATCTTCAATGTGTTGAGGAAATAATTCTAAATATGAGATTTCTACCCCAGCAAAATTATCTTTCTCAAGAATGAGTGCAAATTAAGAGCATTTTCCACCAGTAGGAATTCTCTGAAGAAAATTTCAAAGAACTTAACTCAATCATAAAAGAAATGATCTTGAATAAAAGTCCAAAAGGCAAGTAGGACTGATGAACAAAGACATCATTAACTATGTGGTCAACATTTTTAACAATTACATAACACAGTAAGAACAATGTCTGATGTATGGTGTTTACGACACAATTTGAACTAACATACTAGAAAATGCATATAAATGGAGAGGGGAGTGGCGGCGAAAGTTTAAGTATTATAAGAACTTTCACACCCACGAGGATGGTTGTGAGAATTTAAAGCACATAACAATGAGTGTTGGGGGGCGCCTGGGCGGCTCAGTCGGTTAAGCGTCCGACTTCGGCTCAGGTCATGATCTCGCGGTCCGTGGGTTCGAGCCCCACGTCGGGCTCCGTGCTGACAGCTCAGAGCCTGGAGCCTGTTTCAGATTCTGTGTCTCCCTCTTTCTGACCCTCCCCTGTTCATGCTTTCTCTCTCTCTGTCTCAAAAATAAATAAATGTTAAAAAAATTTTAAAGAAAATGAGCGTTAATGAGTATGTGGAGGAATTAGAACACTCATACATTTCTGGGGGGAATGTAAAATGGTGTAGCCTCTTTGGAAAAGAGTCTGGCAGTTACTCAAAAGTTAGACATAGTGTACCATATGACCCAGCAATTTCATTTCTAGGCATATACCCAAGAGAATTGAAAACATATGTTGGCACAAAAATGTGTATACAAATGTTCACAGAAACAGCGTTTATAACAGCCCCAAAGTGAAAACAACACCATCAGCTGACGGGTGGGGATACCACATTTGGATTTACATGGGAATTGGAAGCTGACAAGTGAGATGCTAATCTTCACACTGTCCCATGCCCCGTGTTCCAGCCTTTGTTATTGGGACCAAATTTACTTCCCTTCCTACCTTTACTCTACGGTGTGTGTTTTTCTCTGGTGATGCCTCAGTTTCTCATAAGAACACATTCCTAGCAGGTCCACCTGACAGTCTAGCAGACGTGTTCAGATGCATGTGAATCCCCGTAGTGGACATAGCTGAGACCTGAGCTAGGGCGCCTTCCTTCCACCCCCCCCCCCCCCCCCCCCGCCTCCCTCCCTTCCTTTCTCTCCCCTCCTCCCCCTTTCTGCGTCACTCCTTTTACACACACATACATATAACATTCATTTGCTCAACTATTTGGCAAGCACTGTTCTAAGCACTTGGAGCAGTGACGAAATAGACAATGTGTCACCCTTCTGGACATTTTAGAGAATGGCATGGCAAGTGCTATGAACAGGAAAAGGGTTGTGACAGTGACTACGGGATACTTTACGTGGATTAAGGAAGGCCTTCCTTTCTTTCTTTTTATTTAAATTCCAGTTAGTTAACATGTAGCGTAATATTAGTTTCACGTGTACAGTTGGGTTTTTTTGGATTCCATACATCATCTGGTGCTCACTCCTTAGTCCCCATCTAGTTGTGTTTTCTGTTTTGTTTTTGTTTTTTGTTTGTTTTTTAGAGAGCATGAGCAGGGAAGGGGGGCAGAGGGACAGAGAGAGAGAATCTTAAGCAGGCTCTACTCAGTGCAGAGTCTGAATGGGGCTCGATCCCACAATCCTGGGATCACGACCTGAGCCAAAATCAAGATCTGGATGCTCAACTGACTGAGCCACCATTTTTAACTTTTTGAGGAATTTCCATACTGCTTTCCAAAGTGGCTATACCAGTTCATAAAGAATGTGTAAAACTCAACACCCCTCCAAAAAACCGAATAATCCAGGTAAAAAATGGATAGAAGACATGCATAGGCGTTTTTTTAAAGAAGACATCCAGATGGCTAACAGATACATGAAAAGATGCTCACCATCACTCATCATCAGGGAAATACAAAACTACAATGAGATACCACCTCACACCTGTCACAAGGGCTAAACTTAAGAACACAGGAAATAGCAGTGGTTGGCAAAGACGTGGAGAAAGGGGAACCCCTTAAAACTGGTAATGGGAACGCAAACTCGTGCAGCCACTGAAGATTTTTTTTTAAGTTTATTTATTTATTTTGAGAGAGAGTGCGCATGTGAGTGGGGAAGGGGCAGAGAGAGAGAGAGAGAGAGAGAGAGGGAGAATCCCAAGCAGCCTCCGCATGGTCAGTGTAGAGCCTGACTTGGGGCTCAAACTCACGAACCATGAGATCATGACCTGAGCAGAAATAAAGAGCCAGACACTTAACCGACTGAGCCTCCCAGGTGCCCCTAAGGAAGGTCTTTCTGATGAGGTGAACATTCAGCTCGGTTAAATGACAAGAGATACTCAGCTGTGCAAAAACCTGGCGTGTAAGCATTCCATACAAAGAAAACAGCCGTGTATATGTTATGTATTATATGCCGTAATCTGGGAGCTTCCCTCACCCCTAAAGATGGAAGAAGTGGGATTTTACACAGAACCCACCCCTGGTTGGCTTGTTCCACTCACCCAGGTGGGATGCTGGAATCCACCTTGAGCGGCACCCCAAATGAGAGACCCCGACTCACAGGGCCCTCAGCTGTGGGGACCCTCCACCAGATCCCTCTTGGGGCACAGCCATATTTCCAACCTACTGCACGCTCTCATGGGGCCTCTGGGCATATGGTTTTCAGGGTTTCTAACCTCATTCCACAGGGAGGGGAACTTCAGGGAAATCCCAGCCTAGGTGCAGAATCACAGCAAGGAAAAGCCAGCGGGAAGCCCTCCTCCCTTGCTCTTAGGGAATTCCGGACTCTGCATATCTAAGCTCTGGAAGACGAAGAGTGGAAATTTCTCCAATCCCTGGAGGACATTCTGATAGAGCAGGAGCATAAAACCTGGATTCCCCAAGAGGAGTAAGGGACTCAGGGCTCTTGTGCCCCTACGAGGGTCAGAGGGGACAGTGGTCAGCACCGGCTGGGCCTCCTCTCAGGCAGCCTCACTGATTGTTCCTGGCTTTCAGGGCCCTCCCTGACAGGGCTTAGCCATCTCTGCAGTGATGTCTTTTGAGTGAGTATGGGAGAGAGGACTATTTGCCTTCTGGATTCTTCCTGGGCTCATTCCTCCAGATTGTCTTTGCTCATTTTCTTTTCCTCATGAGGATTCCTTCCATTTCCTCTCCCATCTCCTCAGGGTATCATATCCAATCAGTTCTTCAAGACCCATCTCAAAACTCACCTCAGCTGGGCGGCCCTCCCTGAGTGCTGTTACTTCATTAATGTCTTCTTGGCTGAATGCCAACAAACACCTAGACTCTTATTCATACCCTCTTGTTATTTCCCCTCTCTTCCTCACTTCCTCCCTCCCCACTTTCTTCTTTTCCTTCCTTCCTTCCTTCTTAATAATAAACTTTTTGAAAAAAGTTATTACTAAATATGGAATGTGTAATGATAATATTTCAAACATATGTGAGGGGTATAAAACATTAACAATAGGGGCACTTGGGTGGCTCAGTCAGTTGAGTGTCAGACTCTTGATCTCGGCTCAGGTCATGATCTGAGGGTTCGTGGGATCAAGCCCCAAGTCCAGCTCTGTGCTAACAGCATGGAGCCTGCTTGGGATTCTGTCTCTCTCTCTCTCTCTTCCTCTCTCTGCCCCTCCCCCACTTGTTTTCTCTTTCTGTCTCCCAAAATAAATAAGCTTAAAGAACATTACCAATAATGCAAAGATATGTATGCCCCCCACCACATACCAGCTCAAGAACAAAACATTACCAGGGGTGCCTGGTGGCTCAGTAGTTTCAATGTCCCACTCTTGATCTTGGCTCAGGTCATGATCTCATGGTTCGTGAGTTCTAGCCCCGCATTGGGCTCTGTGCTTACAGCAGGGAGCCTGCTTGGGATTTTCTCTTCCCTCTCTCTGCCCCTCCCCCACTCGTGCACACACATGCACTGCTCACGCTCGCTTGCTCTCTCTCTCTAAATAAACTTTTTAAAAGATGTCTAAAAAGAACAAAATATTACCATTTCCCATGATATCTCAGTGTGCTCCTGCCCACCCTACCCCAATGGGTAACTGTGGGGAAGTAAGTTCAAGAATTCCTTATACTTACATAAATGGGTTAAAAAAAAGCTTAGGGGGAAAGCTGCCACCACAGGGGGAAAGCTGCCACCACAGGGCGAAAGTGCCCAAGGTTAGTTAGTGAGATATTATAATGGGATCACGAGTAACTTGTTATATCACCTGCAGGCAACGACTTGCCATCTGATGCCAATATGCTTTAATCACAAGCTCCACTTGTCCCCCAGAGCCTTTGTTTCTTGCACACACAAGTTAATGATTATCACCTGATTGTTTTCTTCACATTCATCACGTGTGTAAGATCTTAAGAACTCAATAGAGACAAAAAGCCTGTTTGGGGGCTCTTGCCTCCTCCCAGACATTAGCCTCTCTCATTTTCAATTCTGTGTCCGCTCTCTTGCTGGACAAGAGAGAACTCCAGACTCATAGTCTGCGACAGGTAACCACTATCCCGAACGTTGTGTCTATCATTCTCCCTTACTTTTCTTTGTAGTTTCACCACTTTCTATCTCTAACCAGTGAATTATTTAGTTCTGCATGCTTTTGAATTTTACACCAGTAGAATTTTCCTATAGCTACTTGTTTTGTGCATTATTTTTTGGACTCTGCATTTTGTTTGTGAACGTCCTTCCATGTTGGTGCATGCTGCTGAGTTCATTTTCACTGCTGTATGGTGTCCTTGGGATGACTGCATCATTATTTGTTTATCCATTCTGTTGTTCTTCCACATTAGGATTGTCTGTATTCTTAATTATGAGCTATACCTCTATAAGCATTCTTGTAGATGTCTCCTGATGCATCTGTGTGGGAGTTTCTCCAAGATATGTACAAAGTATTAGAAATGCCAGTTCTAAGAGTACACACATATCCAACTTTATAGAAATGCCAAATGACTTCCAAAGTGGTTGTCCTAGTTTAAAGTCTCACCAGTGGTGGATGAGAACTCCTGGGGCTCCACATCCTTCATGACCTCAGTCTGTCATCTCTTAATTTTTGCCGATGTGGGGGCAAAATCTTGGAGGGTTTAGTTAGAATTTCTTTGATTTCTGTGAAGCTAAATATTCTTTCACATGTATTTATCGGTCACTTAAGTTTCCTCTTTTGTTAAGAGCCTGTTCAAACCTTTTGCCCATTTTAAAAATGGAGCTGTGAGGTATTTTTTTCTCCTTACCTTTCTGGATATTGAATAGCTCCTCAGATATTCTCAATATATGCAGTCCTGTATTGGTTATATATTTTACCAATATCACCTCCTTGTTTGTGGAGTTTTTGTTTTCTATTTATGGCTTTCTTGGAACTGAAGTTCTTAATTTTAATTAAATTAGATGTGTAAATATTTTCCTTTGAGCTTTGTGCTTTCTGTGTATTATTTAAGCAATTCTTTCTATCTTGGGATCAGGATGATATTCTCTTACATTACCTTCTAAAAGCTTTACAGTTTTGCGTATGGCATTTAGGGTTAATTCACCATGAATTGATTTTTGTGTGTTGTGAGAGAGGGATCAAATTCCTTTTTGTTCACATGGACAAAAAGTTGTTGCCATAATTTATTATATAGTGTCCAATATAATATGCTGCTACCTCTATAATATGTTGCTACCTCTATCATATGCCAACTGTCCAAATATAATGTGGATCTGTGTCTGCTTTCTCCTCTGTTCCATTGGTCCAATTAGCTAGGCTTGCAGTAAAACTATGCCATCTTAAGGATTATGGCTTATAAGAAGTCCTGATATCTTTGTGAGACATGTCCTAACACATTTTTCTTTTTTTTTAAGGATATTTTTGGTATTTTACTCCCCCATAACAAAAAGAGATAGGTTAAATAAATTAAATTGGAAACGAAAAAGGAGAGGATAATTGAAGTTGCTCCAGATATTGAAAAGAAAATCAGAGCATGTATATACAACATTATACCAATACATTTGAAAACCAACACAATAAAAAATTCTGCAGGGGCGTCTGGGTGGCTCAGTCGTTTGGGCGTCTGATTCTTTATTTCAGCTCAGGTCAAGATCCCAGGGTAATGGGATTGAGCCCCTTGTCGGACTCCAGGCTGAACATGGAGCTGCTTGAGATTCTCTCTCTCCCTCTCCATCTGCCCCTCCACACTCTCTTGCACGCACTCGCTTTCTCTCTAAAAAAAAAAATTAAAATAAAAAATAAGGGGAACATGGGTGGCTTAGTTGGTTGAGCATCCAACTCTTGATTTTTGGCTCGGGTCATGATATCCCAGTTCATGGGATCAAGCCCCTCATCGGGCTCTGCACTGACAGTGCAGAGCCTGGTTGGGATTGTCTCTCACTCCCTCTCTCTCTGCCCCTTCCTGCTCATGCACTCTCTCTCTCTCTCTCAAAATAAATATAAGTAAATGATAAGATAAGATAAGATAAAATTTCTCAAAATGTATAACTCAGTCTGACTCAGCAACTGATGTTTTTAGAGAATTTTGTTTTCTAGTTATTGCTGACAATGTATATAAATGCAATAGATCTTTTCATTGCGTCCAGAAACTGAAGCCTTCCTGGATTTTGCCAGATAACATTTAGATTGGAATTTTTACATTAATGTAATTTGCTTTTTGTTGTTGTCCTTGGCCTATATATGTTTTGATATATAAAGGTCATGCTACCTTCTGAAAGATTTGGTATTAGATCAAAATTATAGCTCTTTGAATACTTGGTAAAACTCGCCAGTGAAATTGCCAGTGAACTCATTTGGGTCCTGTTAGTTGTTTTTGTTTTAATCAGATTTGGGAAGTAATGTATTTTAGTACTATGTCCGTTTCACTCTTCTTCAAGTTCACTGGCATTAAGCCGTCCATCGCAACCTCTCATCTGCTAAAGGTCTGCAGGGTCTGTGGCGGGTCCCATCTTGTCCATTTCCACCATTGTTCCTTTTGGCTGCATTCTTCTACTCTTCGTTAATTTCACCAGGGTTTTGTCAATTTTATTAGTCTTTTCAGAAAAAAACCAACTTTGGCTTTATTGATCATCTCCATGTTATGCTTTATTACTTTGTCACTTATTTCCGGTTCTTTGAAAAACATCCCCTTTGCTGTTATTTCCTTGAGTTTGCTTTGCTTTCCACCGCCCCCCCCCAACTGCCTAAGATAAAAGTTTATTACTTATTATTTTTTAGCTTTTCCATATCTATCCATTATCAGAAGTTGGCCGGAAAACCCAAAATAAATATTTCACTACAAATTCTATAAAGCATTGAGTACAAACAGTCCTTTTATGTCACGTGTAAAATAAAATGTGGAGAGAAGGGGAAGAAGAGAGATATTCTGGTGCAGGAAGCAGTGTCACCTTGGCAGTGTCTCCCTGGACCCTGAGGACTCTAACATGGCATCCGTGGCAGTGGCACCTGGCCAAACACAATGTCACTGCAGAGGCAATGGTGCACAGGTTCTGGCGCCTGCCTCCTCAAGCAGCGGATGCCTCAGGAAACAGCACCAGAAGGAGCAAGAGCAGAAAATGAGGGACATTCAGGAACCATGCTGATGAAAGGGCTCATTCCCTGGGAACTCCTAGAAGTAACTAGAGGGAACCTTCGGGACAGGGGAAGGTTATGGGATGCACAGGTACTTTTCATAGGAATCAAGAGCCTGAAAAGATGTGCCTTATTAATTTTGACCAATTTTACCCCCTGGCCTGATATGGTCTGGGAAAATCTAGGGCTTTGAGCCATGAGAGCAAGGGAGCAGGGTATATGCAAAAAAATGGATAGAATCTAGTAATGTTGAAAAAGACAAGTTAGTAACTATTTTAAATATCAGTGTGGCATTTTTTCATTTTATTTTTAATTTTTTTTAATTTACATCCAAATTTGTTAGCGTATAGTGCAACAATGATTTGGGGAGTAGATTCCTTAATGCCCCTTACCCATTTAGCCCATCCCCCCTCCCACAACCCCTCAGGTAACCCTCAGTTTGTTCTCCATATTTATGAGTCTCTTCTGTTTTGTCTCCCCTGTTTTTATATTTTTGTTTCCCTTCCCTTATGTTCATCTGTTTTGTCTCAAAGTCCTCATAGGAGTGAAGTCATATGATATTTGTCTTTCTCTGACTAATTTCACTTAGCGTAATATCCTCCAGTTCCATCCACATAGTTGCAAATGTCAAGATTTCACTCTTTTTGATTGCCGAGTAATACTCCATTGTTTATATCTATACCACATCTTCTTTATCCATTCATCCATCAATGGACATTTGGGCTCTTTCCATCCTTTGGCTATTGTCGATAGTGCTGCTATATAAACATGGGGGTGCATGTGTCCCTTCGAAACAGCACACCTGTATCCCTTGGCTAAGTGCCTAGTAGTGCAATTGCTAGGTCGTAGGGTAGTTCTATTTTTAGTTTTTTGAGGAACCTCCATACTGTTTTCCAGAGTGGCTGCACCAGTTTGCATTCCCAATTATCAGTGTGGTTTTAAGATAAGAAAACAACTCTGCATTAGAGTTTCGTCCAAAGATGCTGAGATTTACATTACTGTTTCTTCACAAACAGGCCATTCCGCAGACCCCGCTCTAAAGGGGTAGAGTTAATGAGATTCTTTAACCAGTAAAGCCACTAGTAAACTACAGAAATTCTCAGAGGGATTCATCAATGCCCCATGCCTTCTGGAGGCATTTAACTAGCCACCTGGAGAATTTCCATCCCTAGACAATTATTTCACAATAAGGAAGAAAAAATTTGCCTGAGGTTTTCAACTACAGTTAAATTCATTGGAGTCAACATGTCAGACAGTCGGTGTAGCTGCCCTGGGTCTGTTAGGCACAAAACTTTGCTCTTGAGGGATTGCTCATTTCCCACACTGGATAGCATATAGATGGGATCAAAAATTGTATATTCCAGATGACAGAGAATCTGACCTCCAAAATCAGCTCACTCAATAGTTATTAGTAATGATAGAATTTTATTACAAGAAAGAGATGAAGAAAATTGCTGAGATATTTATATTTTATTTTATTATTTATTTTTTATTTTTTAATGTTTATTTTTGAGAGAGAGAGAGAGCACGTGACAGAGCATGAGCAGGGGAGGAACAAAGAGAGAGAGGGGGACATAGAATCCCAAGCAGGCTCCAGGTTCTGAGCTGTCAGCACAGAGCCCAACTCAGGGCTTGAACCCACAAACTGTGAGATCATGGCCTGAGCTGAAGTCAGAGGCTTAACCCACTGAGCCACCCAGGCACCCCAGATATTTTCTATTTTATAATGCACACACACTGCAATGCATTCATCAAATGACTTAGGTCAGGTTACTTCGTAAGCATAAGGTATACTTTAGAGTCCCTGTGTGCAATCGAGTTCAAGCTGCCCTTGGTGAGATATTGCCTGAAATCACACCCTCACCTGGCTTCGTAATTACCAATCACCCTGAAAGCATTTCCGTACTAAGTCACTGTACACAAACCTATGACCTTACCCATTCTGAGTCTCTAACTTCCAGTCCTGGATCTTAACTGCCTACTGCATGCATGCATGCATTCATTCATTAGCAAATACTCAGAATCTGCTCTGGACAAAGCTCTATTTCTCATTTACACAGTGTGGCTAATATTGGGCCCTTCCTCCCCCATCTGCACCTTCTGTTTCTCACTCCTATACGTCACAATACTCAACTATGTAGCCTGGAATGAAGGGAGGAAGGGAAAAAGAGAGAAAGAAAAAGAAGGGAAGAATGGTTTGCTTCCAGCTGGATTCAAGCAGATCCTGGCGTCATGAGGGTGCACGCACCCTTCAGCACCCCCAATCTTCTCCCCGGTGGTAAAGCTCCCCAGTCAGGACCAGGGGTGGTCAGTTTCCCTTCAGTCACCAGATGGTTTCTTTTTTCAATGTTTACTTATTTTTGAGAGAGGGAGAGAGGATCCCAAGAGGGCTCTGTGTGGACAGCAGAAAGACCAGAGAGACCCATGCAGGGCTGGAACTCATGAGCCCTGAGTTCATGACCTGAGCCAAAGTCGAAAGCTTAACCCACTAAGCCACTCAGGCACCCCTGCCAGGTAGTTTCTAATCCAGCTTTGGAGACAGGGACCATGGGAACGAGCCCCAAGTGAAAAACATTACGCACCCGGGGCGTTGCCTGTTGGCTATTATTAAACCACCTCTCCTACAAGGGCCTCTGGGTGGCTGCACTTCGGTTCAGGTCATGATCTCACAGTCCACAAGTTCAAGCCCCATGTAGGGCTCTGTGCTAACAGCTCAGAGCCTGGGGCCTGCTTTGGATTCTGTGTCTCCCTCTCTGTCTCTGCCCCTCCCCCACTCATGCTCTGCCTTCCTCTCAGAAATAAGTAAACATAAAAAAAATATTTTTTAACCACTTCTGCTACAGAGCACAATCAGGATGCAGCCAGGATGAGCCCCATGTAGGAGCTGGACATAAACCAGAGGACCTCAGCTCCAAAACTCACCAATGGGCTGCCTGAGTTGCCACTAATATCCACCGATCAGGACGAGGCCCTTTCAACCAATCAAGATGAGGCATTTTTCTTTCCCTTTCTCTCCTTAGCATACCGGGCCCAGGGGGAACCTGGGTTTTGTCTGTTTAAGCAGGGTCCCCACTCTGTTCCAGGAGACTACATTAAGTATCCTCTGTCAGTGCTGTGTCTCTTTTCGGCTCCAGCCGTAGCCTCTGTAAAGCCTTCTTGTGCCTTTGTTTTTGGGGGACTCAACTCATCGCTGTCATTGTAGGGCCAAAAACGCAATTCCGGTAATGTTTTTGAAGGATTTCCCTGGTGTACCATCTCAGAAACTAGGAGACGCCCAGCATTTAATAACTGCCGTATGTCCCACAAGTACTGTGTGAGATACTTCATCTCAAAAACCAGCGGTCAGGGGACTAGAGAGTGCCTGAATTCTGGCTCTCCACAGTGAGCGTGGCACTTACCCTCTCTATGCCCACAGTCTTCTCATCTGTAAAATAGAAGCAAGGATATTACCTATTCCATAGGTTATAGCCAGGATGAGACAAGACACTCCATGTAGAACATTTAGTACAGCTAATTATGAATGCTACGCTTCTTGGGTTTTGAAAAAAACCTTCATATTCTAAACCACCCTTTTTGTGTATGATCACAAGTACAATAAATTACAGGATCGTAATGTTGAGAGGTTAACACGTTTAGCCTATAATATAGATAAAAGACTATATATCTATCTTTTTAAAAACAGCATAACCTCAGAGTGAAGTGTAAAGCTGCCAAGAAGGAGCCAGTCCTGTTTGAGGAGCATGTATGTGTCTGTGGGGTCAGCCGGCCAGGCTGCAGGGTCACCCGCAGACTGGGTGGCTTAACAGAGATGTATCATGGCTGAGTTCTGGAGGCTAGAAGTCCTAGATCAAGGTATCAGCGGGGTGGTTTCTTCTGAAACCTCTCTTGTGGCTTGTAGATGGCTGTTTTCTCTCTCTGTCTTCACGTCGTCTTCCTTCTGTGCAGGCCTGTGTGCTAATCTCCCCTTCGTGTAAGGACACCAATCTTTGGATTAGGACCCACCCTAAGAACCACACTTTGACTACCTCGTTAAAGACCTAGCATCAAGTGCAGTCACGTTCTGGGACAATAGGGCCTTGGGACTTCAATACATGAATTTTGAGGGGTACACAATGCAGCTCGTAATTCATTATTTGTAATGAATTATTTGCCAATTCTAACCAATCACCACCCCCTTTATTTTACACGCTTTTGTCCTAAAGAGCATCTAGCCCTTACACCGATTTGCTTCCTTTCTGGAAAAGCGGATAGGCCTGCAGGTCTGAAGTTGAGTTTAAAACTAGTGGCAAATGAAAAACACAAATCATCGAGTGTTTCAAAAAGCCTTTAAATGATAGTTGAGTTGCATGAGGTACCAGAGAAGGATGTGGCAGGAGTCAGGACTACAGCGATCTTCAGCTGATTCCCTCTGGTGTGTTTCTGTGTATCTGTTGGCATGATGGTTCACAGCCCTCTCTGGAGCTCTCTGGATGGGATCTGAAACCAGCTGTAGGGGGGAAGGCAAGGAGACATGGAAGAAAGAGGCAGGCCACTTCAGTTTGGTAGGTGGCAGTTGTAATAAACAAAGGGAGCTTTCACGTCAGGTTTGTCTCATCGGGAGCAAGATGAATGGATCCCTGCATCCGCCTGCCATATCTTAAAAGTTCATAAAGAGGCCCCAAAAGGGTTCAGTCACGTATACCATGCAGGTGTTCTCAACACCACATCACCATCTCAAGGCTGTGTCCTTAGAGCAGCCTCTGGGGGCGGGAAAAGCAGGAGGACCCCACATCCCCAGGACGGGGGAGGGGGAGAGGAACCTCTAATACCCGAGTCCAGCTCGCAGGTCAATCGTGTCTTTTCAATGACCTTCTCCAACGTGGCAATATACATCATATGTATCATTGATTTCCTTTATTCTCATACCCTCTAGTTTCTGGAAACAGAAGGATGAATCACTACATTATCTTACAGAATACCAGAACCCCTGGGAGAATGGATCAGTTATGACACGGAAGGTGTAGAACAAAGAGCCTGGCTTTTTATTTATTTTTTTCAGTTTATTTATTTTGAGAGAGACAGAGAAAGCGAGCAGGGGAGGGGCAGAGAGAGAAGGAAAGAAAGAATCCCAAGCGGGCTCCACACTGTCAGCACAGAGCCCGAATGTGGGGCTCAAACTCCTGGAGCCGTGAGATCATGACCTGAGCCGAAACCAAGAGTCAGATGCTTAACCCACTGAGCCACCCAAGTGCCTCAAGAGCTTGGCTTTTTATTTATTTTATTTTATTTTATTTTATTTTATTTTATTTGTTTATTTATTTATTTATTTTTAAGAGCTTGGCTTTTTAAATGATTTCTGCTTTGTGGCAAGAAGCTGCTAGGTGGATTTCACTTGCCTGCGGGACGTCTGGAAGGAGATGTAATATTGGAAATTTTCTCTGAGTAATTTCACCTATGGCACAATTTGCTCTGTCACCCGAGGAGTTTGTTGTAATACTCTGGTTCTTGGAACAGAAAAGCTGTTTAAACAAAGCAGTTTCTCCTCCGTGGTGATTTAACAATCTAGCAATGAGGAGGGAAAAAAAAAAAAAAAACTTTCACAAAACTTGGCAACCTAAGCTCAAAATTCTTTCCGCATTTCAGGCAAGTATACATCCCCTTCACTTACAATTAAATCCCTTGGGTCACTCTCAACAGAAGCAAGACTTTGATTCCAAGTTAATAAAATTGTTACTCATTATCTTCAGCTGGGGTCTGTGAACTGGCCAAAAAAACCTTAGGAATGGTTTGACTCTGTCTCTCGGCTCTAAATTATTTATGTGCATAATCATTAAGTAAGTGGTGTAAATATCTTATTTACATAAGGCAGAAGTGGTGTTTACAGATACAAAACCAAAGCTTAATTAGCAGTCAGTGTCTCCCCCCACCAAGAATTCAAGGTGCTGGGGGAGGGGCTTACTGCTGCCGCTCCAAGTTATCATCAGGTTTCCTTAATGTGGAAATTAGAAGGATGCATATCTGAGGTTGCTGATTTCTTTGGTGGTGGTGGTGAACTGTGAGTTTCCTTTCACGATTCAGATTTGGAGCAAAGCGATGAAACTGCATTTTAAGGCCTGTTCTCCAATATCCCAGGGACTTCTTTCATATTTTCCCACAATGGACAGACTTTTTCCACTGACCTTAATTCTATATAACCTCAGAACAAAAGTTTCTTTTTTTTTCTTTCTTTCTTTCTTTCCTTCCTTCTTTCTTTCTTTCTTCCTAACATTCTTTCACAAAGTTAAAAATCACTACCCTTTAGGGGCTCCTGGGTGGCTCAGTCAGTTAAGCGTCCGACTTCGGCTCAGGCCGTGATCTCACGATTCGTGAGTTCAAGCCCCACATCGGGCTGTGTGCTGATAGCTCCGAGCCTGGAGCCTGCTTCAGGCTCTGTGTCCCTCTCTCCCTCTCTGCCCCTCCCCTGCTCACGCTCTGTCTCTCTCACACAAAAAAAAAAACTTTAAAAAGTAAAGTGTTTAGGGGCACCTGGGTGGCTCAGTCGGTTGAGCATCCAACTTTGGCTCAGGTCATGATCTCACAGTCTGTGGGTTCAAGCCCTGTGTCGGGCTGTGCGCTGACAGTTCAGAGCCTGGAACCTGCTTGGGATTCTGTGTCTCCCTCTCTCTCTGCCCTCCCCCGCTCATGCTCTGTCTCTCTGTCAAAAATAAATAAACATTAAAAAAAATTTAATAAAAATAAAAAAAAAAATCACTACCCTTTAACACCAGCAAGATGACTTAGATGACTATGTCTCTGGCTCTATCATCATTAAAAGGCTACTTCTGGCAAAATCTTAGATGCCCAGTTTGGACTATCAATTGTTTAGTAAGCACTTTGGAAGGGTTTCCTTAGTTCACTGACAATTAGTGAGGTAAAATAGTACTACCACTCAGTACCTGGGAGGGTTTTGTTTTGTTTTAAGGCATAATGTCTTAAGCCCTGGTGGACTGTAATAACCAGAAGACTTTGATGAAAGAGAACTACCCCCTGCTGTGAACAGCCAGGAGCAAAGTTAACCATTACAAAATACCAATTTTGCAAGAAATTATGTCACTGATGCAGAAGTTACTGGTTAACTGCAGTCCAGTGTCTGAATTAATGGAAAGAGCTGCCTTAGTGAACTATAATGTTCTGATGTCATGTAAAGTTTGGAAGTTCCAATTTAGAAAACTGGTATTGGTCAACAAGACATGACTAGCATAGCAAGTAGTATGATGGAAGCCAGATACCCTGGTACTTTCTCCTCACATATATTGATTTCTAACTTAATTATAAACTAACTCCAGAAGTTTCAATGATTGTGCAATATAACATTTTTCAGCCCATCAGATTTATGACCTATTTGATCATTTCCCAGGGACATTTTCAGATAGTGCAGAAAAACCATAAGGGGTGTAGATTTGAAAAGAACTTCTTAAAACATCTACGTGAACAAATGAGAAGGCTGTAGGTCCATTTAAGTTCACATGCAGTAAAACCTTACCTATTTAAAACCCAGCACACCCTGAACCCTGCCTGATTTTTCCCATGATTAACTCAGTTTTCATCTGAAAGAGACAAGTGAAAAAAAAAATTAGTATCACGAATTTACTCGAGGCAGAAGGAGGAAGAGAGGAAAGAAAAAACAGATCACCACATTACATTTATTGCAAGATGCATACGTTTTTTCATCGTCTCTGAAGTCAGGATGTGCCTTACAGTCAAGATAGTCTTATGCCTGTCCTTGACCAGGTAGTGGTGTGTTGTGTGAGCAAGAAGGAATCAGGCCAAACGGTTCACGTTGCCACCACCCAAGATGAGAGATGTGCATGGTTAATACTTCATATGTGAAGCTTAGTTCACTTTTTTATTCTTTTAGTATTTATTTTTGAGAGAGACAGAATAAATAAAATTTATTTATTTTTGAGAGAGACAGAGCACAAGCAGAGGAGGGGCAGAGAAGGGGAGACACAGAATCCGAAGCAGGCTCCAGGCTCTAAGCTGTCAGCACAGAGCCTGACACGGGGCTCAAACCCACGAACCTCAAGATCATGACCTGAGCCTAAGTCAGACACCTAACCACTGAGCCACCCAGGCACTCCAATCATGGTATAATCTTTAAAAAATTCATTTAAGGGGCGAGCCTGGAGCCTGCTTCAGATTCTGTGTCTCCCTTTCTCTCTCTGCCCCTCCCCGGCTTGTGCTCTCTCCCTCTCTTTCCTTCCCTCTCTTTCTCTCTCTTTCCCTCTCAAAAATAAATAATAAACATTTTTAAAAATTAAGATTAAACTATGACTTAACATTGGAACAACAAGTCTTAGGAGTGTCTTAACGAATATTTTGCTTACATTTTCCCATTTATGTACACTGTTATACAATAGAAACCTATGTCTAAATAAAATCTGAAGAAGAGCTTTCAGTAAGTAAAACCTTAAAAAAAAATCTATGAGAAAGTATTGTGTCCTCGTTTATTTGAAATTATCTTCCTCGTTTGTGTGAAATTATTTTCCTTCTTAGGGTTCTGTCAAACACTGGGGCGTCTTGTCATCACAGGTGTCTTAACTGGAAGAAGGAATGTCATCCAGTGGGGTCAGTCCTCACAAATCTCTCTGACAGCCTTGCCCCAAGACCTCATCCTACCTGACAAGCCCGCGCCCCTCCTGCAGCCACCACTTCTCCACCCCCCAAATCAGAGAGCCCCCGAGAGCGCGGGAAGCAAAGCCGGCAGCCACTTTCTCAGGATCCTGCCATCATCGGCCAACCATGATTGTAAGATGTTATGGCAATCAGAAGTCAGTTTACCTGGTATAAAACCCAGTGCCAGCGTATCACTCAGTAAGCAATTGCATTTAGCGTCATGACCCAGGTCACCAAAGCTTCACTGACTGTCACAGAAAAGAAGAACACGGTCAGACGCATTCCCAGTAAGAAGGGTTGAAACAAAAAGTGTCATCTAGCTAACTACCCATAACTAAATCTGAGCCTCATTCCCTGCACCCCCTCTTCAGCTTAAATGATGCCGTCCTGTATCGTAATTTGGATCATAGGAGACATTTCCTTAGGCATTTAGGACTATATTAAAAATGTATGGTTGCATCTCTGTCGGTTTCAAAATGTCACTTCTATGTCTGGTAAACTGCAGAAGGGGTGGCCCCAGACATTTCCAACATTCCCGGAAGAGTGAAATCCCATTCTTCCCAGATTATCCTAGATGG
Organism: Panthera uncia; assembly: GCF_023721935.1. Lineage (NCBI taxonomy): Eukaryota > Metazoa > Chordata > Mammalia > Carnivora > Felidae > Panthera > Panthera uncia. The sequence continues at coordinate 4,840,206 of NW_026057581.1, read as the reverse complement.
TTCAGACCTTAACATGGGCTTCCCGTTGTGCTGGGAGAGGAAAGAGGAGACAGTGATCTATCCTATGACAAGCTGGGTGTTTAGAAGACAGGAATGGTAAGATTTAATAAAACTTAATACATTTTTGAAAAATGTATACATTTTACATACATTCATGTAAATTTAACAAATAGAACACACGTCACACAAGGTTTTGCTCTACTGAATTCTCTCTCTCCCAATCTGAACTACTTTAAAGTAAATTTTCATCAGATTCACCGTATCGTGTTCTTGGCTGTCCTCCACAGCCAGTTCAAGCGTATGATAGTATGAAGGGCATGGACGTGTATTTTTTTAAAGCCTAGAAGTGTAAAACTTATTAGGCCTACTATCTTCACAAGCGAAAACTTAAAACTTTTGATAGATGCTAAATCTTCATAAAAAGGAAAAAACTAACGATGAAACACACACACACACTGCCTCAGATTCGACACCTCCTCATCGTACCGGCAGATGGATACTACACCGATTAGCAGGGGTCTGCGCATATGTGCTCTCTTCAAAGTACAAGAGGTCAGTTCGAACACTTTCAGTCTGAGAAATTCTTTAAAACGGTTGCGTGGGACAGCAATCTTTTGTGTAAATTCTACCTTGCCCTACTGCTTTCCAAAATTACAACTGCGAAATAAATGCAGTGGCAGGTGGGCACAAGCTTAGATCATAAGAACGGAGAGGTGTTTGGACTCCCGACGTGGATGGTGGTGATGGTTACATTTAGGTGCCGACTTGACGGGGACACAGAGTGCCCAGGTTGAACAGTATTTCCGGGTGTCTGTGAGGGTGTCGGCAGATGAAATTAGCACTTGAAGCAACAGACACAGTAAATTGTTGTTGCCAGTGTGGTGGGCGTCATTGAATGGGTGGTGGGCTTGACTAGACAAACCAAAGCAAACCAGCAGAGGAATTCACCACTTATTTCTCTTCGGCCTCCCTGCTTGACCTGGGATGTCTGCTCTCATCTTCCGCTCCCAGACTGGCCCTTCCACCATTGGGCCCCCTGCCCTCGGGCCTCAGACTCAGGCTGAATCACACCACAGGCTTTCCTGGGCCCGCAGTTTGCAGACAGCAGATTGGCAGACGTTGGAACTTCTCAGACATTATCAAGTGGGCCAGTTCTTCCTGACAAATCTCCTTTCCTCCTGTTGGTTCAGCTCCTCTGGGAAATCCTGACTAATACACTAACTGTGCCTCTGATTCCTAGGTTAGGAATTCCCTGTATCACTTAACTCTGAAAGCATGTATTAAAATAGTCAATAAATGAACAAGCAAGCACAGGAATAGTGCTCCCTCCTGTGGCCAAAGTTCTGAAAACTTTTCAAATGTGGGAAAGCTAGCTCTTGGAACCCCCAGGTGGATCACAGACCCAGACCCCAGAGATCCCAATTTGCCACTGCAGGTCCTGGGTGTAGACAGGATCATGATTTTATTTTTTTTTAATTTTTAAAACATTTTGGTAATGTTTATTTATTTTTGAGAGAGACAGAGACAGAGCACGAGCGGGAGAGGAGCAGAGAGAGGGGGAGACACAGAATCCCAAGCAGGCTCCAGGCTCTGAGCTGTCAGCACAGAGCCGACACTGGGCAAACCGTGAGATGAGATCATGTCCTGAGCCAAAGTCAGACACCCAACTAACTGAGCCACCTAGGCGTCCCAACAGGATCATGATTTTAAAAGCTGGACTCGTGGTTTGTGGTAATGGATGCAAATAAATCAGGACACATGTTTAAGTCATAAAGAATAAAATTTAATTCAGTGCTACAATCCGGTAATGTTAGATTTGCACTTTTGAATGTCTACTATGTGTGAAGAAAATGTCAAAATTTAAAGAGGTCTAACTTGCAAAAGGAGAAACGGTCTTGGGGTTGGTGGATTCTTCTAATTCTTATAAAATACAGTGGTTCCCAGTCAGAAGTGATTTTGCTGCCCAGGAAAAAGTGACCACGCCTGGAGACATCTTTGGCTTCACATCTCAGGGCCCGTGTGCTGCTAGGACCTAGTGGGTCAGGGCTGCTTCTAAATGTCCTACAATGCCCAGGACAGCGCTCCCCGCCAATAATGAATCACCTGATCCAAAATGTCCGTAGAGCTGAGGTTGAAAAACCTTGATACAAGAATGCTCTGTAATCCTTTCCATTCCTATGCAATATATAAACCTTCAGCTTGTACGCAGTACTTATTCAGTGCAAAACCAAGTACGTTTTGCTAAATTTCCAGCAATAAAGCCAGTAACTCAGAAAAGAAGATTCTTATGAATCATGAGTCACGTCTGACTACATTCTTTTGGATTATGTATTTTTTCTTGGAACATGATATGCTAACAATTTTCAGCCATTGTTTTTCAAAATAGAAAATGTATTTGGGTGTTTTGGTTGATACCCTCCATGAGATATAAATTTAGATATTCTTGTCCCTCAGAGAAATACTAGAAAGGTGAAATTGTTTAAATTAACTCTACATGGGGCTGAAATGTTTTCATTAGAAAAACATGCCTGCTAGCAACAGGTGCATCGAGAGCAGGAGAAAGGAGAGAGAAAGATCGACTTTAACATAGTCACCCCTCTGGCAACCATGGAAAAGCATTTCTTTTAGGACCAGGATCCCCAGCCTGGGATGCCCAAATCCTGAGGCTCTGTGACAATAAGGAGAGTCTGAAAGCTACTTTCAACGTTTTAGAAATGACTTAATAATAATTGACCATTTATCTACTCGAAAACATATCAGACTCACTAAAAAGCAAAACAACACGTGCAGACACTTGTTACATACAAGTTTATTTCATCTGATGTAATATTGTAGGAATTGCCAGATCTCTCTGGGAAGGAGGGAAGTAACACAAAGCATCCTTTGTGATTAAACAAGAAGTTGGAGACTACTGCCTTGAGGAAACCTGGCAGTTAGATGAGGCTGTCTGGGAAACTAAAGCAGTAACGCAATGTTGCACGGACCTTGTCCTCCGGTTTACTGCTTGTGGTGCTTAGTGCATGCTTGGTATATAACAGAAAACGCAATACGTAGTCGGGGTTGAGGCAGAACTTTCAAAAGAGTGAACTCCACTTCAGAATGATGGCAGTGGCAGTAAGAAAGCCCCAGGGAAAACAGTGGAGGGACAGTGCGCCAGACTTCCAAACCCATCAGAGAGAGCCTTCCTCCCACCCCCCACCCCCCCCCCCACCAAGGACCTACATTCATTTTTACTAAGGAGAAGCCTGGGTTGTTTTCTTAGGGAACTTAACGAAGACTCAAACTATGGTAACTTCTAGTCCCCTTTACCTTCACTACCTTCCCTACCTTCCCACTGTAGTCAAATACAGCAAGCTCTCAGAGTGACTCCACTATTTTATTGGGGGCTCCTACCACTTGGGCTAGTCCATGCTGGACCACAGGGCCCATCCCCTTAATCTCTTGGGGACCTCCTGCTCCAGGTTCCGGTATTGGTTGGTGTCCCCTGGAGAATGTGATCTGGACCCTTCCTCCTTTCACATCCTCCCCAGGCAACCTCCTACATGCCCACAGCTTCACTTATTTCTATATGCCCAAGCCCCACATTTCTCCGTCTAGCCCACTGCTTTATCCCCTACTCCAGACCAACGTTATCTAGATATGTACTCGGCAATCTCAAACCCAACAGGTCCAAAATAGAATTCCCACTCTTTCCGCTGAACTCTTCTTCCTCCGGGTTTCCCTTACTCAGTACATAGCACTATCCACCACCATCTTGCTTCTCTCAGAATCATGGGTTCATCGTTACTTTCTGCTATTGAATGAATGGTGTCCCCAAATGCATATCTTAAAGCCCAAACCCCCAGGACTTCAGAACATAACATATTTGGAGAGAGGGCCTTTAAAGAAGTAATAAAAACGAGATTATTAGGGTGGGTCCTGATCCAATCGAACAGGTGTCCTTACAAGAAGAGGAGATTAGGACACACAGAAACACCAGGGATGTATATGTGCAGAAAAAGGCACAGGGAAGGGCACCATCTACAAGCCAAGCAGAGAACCTACCAACACCTTGATCCTGGGCTTCTAGGGTCCAGAACTGTGAGAAAGAAATGTCTGTTGTTTAAGTCTCCAGTCTGTGGAATTTTGTTACGGCAGCCCCAGCAGGCTTATATGCCTTCTCCCTCTTACCAATCACCTGGTCCTACCCGCTCTACTTCTATATATCTCTCCAGTCTTTTCTCCCCATGACCGTTCTCCCTGCCCTCACCCAGCATCCCCTCAAGTCTTGTCTGGATGCCTATAGAAGCCTCCCAATGGTCTTCCGGCTCCTCCTCTTCCCCTGCCCCATACACTCCCGTCTCCAAAGATGTCTCCAGGGTGGTCATCTAAGAATGAAAATGGAATCCTTCCCCCTAGCTTAAAGCCCTTTGATACTTTCCCTATTTCTCACAGAATGAAATCCAAACTCCTTAACGTGTATAAAGCCCAGGACAATCTAGTTCCCACCTGCCCCTCTGGCCTCACCTAGACCCACTCGAGGGCCTCATCCACCATGCGTCGTCAGACACCTCTGGCAATTCTTCCAATGACCAAAAAAACCCCACTTGTTTTCCCCCGCATTTTTCCCCTTTTTGGAAATGTTTCTCAGTCCCTCCTTGTTGCTAATGTTTATGCATCCCAGTCTCAACCAAACTGTCATTTCCTGAGAAAGGGTTTCCCTGACCTCGCCTGTTGGTTCACCGCATCCAAGTGCCCTGAGACCCTGCACTGGTCACTGATAGTTCTTCTCACAAGGGAAATTAAACAGTTGTCTGCATTATCATGTTTCTCAGGTGAGCTCCCCAAGACTAAAATCAATCTCTTTATTTTGTATTCCCTGGACCAAGTACAGTGCCTGGACCATATTTGCTGTGAAGGGATAAGAGTTACTAGAACATACATCTGAGGCTCCGAAGGAATTTACTTCTTACTAAAGGCCCACAATTCTTTGGCAGGAGGCTTTGATTTGAATTCTGAAGCCAAATATTAAAGAGCCACAAAAGGTCGAACTTAACAGTAAATTAAGCTGAAGGGAAACATAAAACTATAACATGTCTTGTTTGCTTTTGATCTGTAGCGTGTATTTCCCCTCAGTAAAATTATTTTGTACTGGAAATGACTGGAGGAGCTTGGCTGGAATAAGAGGTTTGAGGACACCACTAAAGACTTAAAGGAGGTATTACAGGGAGAGAAGGGGGGCAGGGACTGAGAGAGGGCAGTGAAATAATCATCGGGTGGTAGTGAGGGCACAGCTGGGGCCCCGAATTTTATGGGCCCCCATCAACTAGGATTTAAGCTACAGGAAAGCAGGGTATGCATTTTCTGGGGCTGCCGTAACAAAGTACCAGAAAACGGGCGGCTTAAAACAACAGAACATTATTCTTTCACGGTTCTGGGGGCTAGAAGACCAAACTCATGGTATCAGCAAGACCTCGCTCCCACTGAAGGCTCTAGGGGAGAATCCACCCATGCTTCTTTTGGTTTCTGGCGGCTTCTGGTGCTCCTTGGCTTACAGCTGAATCACTCCAATCTCTACTCCCACCTTTACATGGTGGTCTGCTAGGTCTGAGCGTTCAAGCCTCCCTCTCCTTTCTCTGATAAAGACTACTAGTCACTGAATTGAGGGCACACCGTAAATCCGCGATGATCTCAACTTGAGATGCTTAACTAGTCGAACCTGCAAAGACTCCTACTTCCAAATAGGGTCACATTCTGAGGTTCCGAGCGAACATAAATTTGGGAGGGGGGGCAGCATTCTACTCACTACAGACAGGTACTTTGTTTCCTTCACGCATTTACCCCAGAGCCTAAAATAATACTTGGCACATTGTCATGCTCAGCAAGTACTTGTGAAATAAATAACTTCATTAATGAATAAAAGAAGTGCAAAGGATCGAGGGTGCTGAGGAACGTAGGTGTTTCCGCTGAAGTGCCAAGATAGGGTACCAGCACCAAGGTCAGTTACCAACTTCTGAAGGGAATTTATAGAGAAGCCACTACACAGGTGGACCTCTCACCCAGGTGGAAGATGTCAAAGGATCAGAAGACTGAAGACTGAGGCCAGACATGGTGTGGAAGATTTAGAAACACTTCCAGAGAAAGGGGTAAGGAGAGTGCTTGCCACTCACTTCAAGTCTATTGAGAGGGACATCTTAAGATCACTCTGAGAGCTTGAAGATGTCACAGGCTTGTACCTAAGCAAAGGATAGCAGCTCTATGCTGGGGAAGTAATTGTGCTCCCTTCTAATGGTGCATGAATCCTGGGGTGAACATGTGACAATGGGAAATCAGTCTGGGTTGCTTTTTAAAGGATCCTGCCCAAAAGAGCAGCAGGTTGGGAAAAGAGGAGCCTGGTCATTTGAGGCAAGAAGAGGCAGAATTTGCAAGTGATCAGGAGGGTCACTGTCTGCATCAAAGGACTGGCAACCAAATGGGCCTGGAGGGAAGAGGGGAAGGTCTTCCAGAGAACCCGTGGACATGCCCTCAATGGGGTCAGCTTCAATATCTGCCCTGCCTATAGAGAGCACGATGCTGCCTTTCAGTCAAAGACTCGTTCATTCTAACTTGGCTTCACTGCCCCAGCAGAGTCAGAAATGGCAGCCATGGAGTAAGAAAAGGAGTGGGAAGGGGTTGGGGGAGCTGTCCAAAATCTCTATCCACACCAAAAATTCTTGTTTGCCTCCAGGCCCAACAAGGAGAGAGGTACCAAGTCCTTTCTTTGAATGAAGATTGCAGCTGTGATTAGTATAAGGGGTCTGATACTGCAAATTACTGAATTGAAATTGGTATATGGAGTGGACGTTTTCAATTACTGAATTGATAACAGAGTGAACATAGGGCCAAGGGACCAGAAGAGTCATGGGACCTACCCAAGTTTTCAAGAGGCTGGAGAAGGACTAGCCCCACTCAGCAGGATTGGAGGGACAAAAATAAAGTAGTTTCTAGGATTACACCCCTGAATGCTACATGTTCCAAGTACTAAGTCATAGAGGTTTCAGATGGTCAGTTACATAATCCAGGCTAGGTAGAGAAGGGAGGACAGCCAGCAAGGGTCTGATGGGAAAATATAATTGTGGGCATAAAGCCTCCAGAAGGCTAGTGTCAGAGAGTGTGTTACTGGTATGGCTTTCCTGACATGAAACATTTCTAGGTAAGAATACAATCCAGAGGTGGGGATGAGGTAACCGACATGCTTTGGAGCTCAAGAGGTGAGAAAAGAGATTAAAGAAACTTAAGGCAGGGTGCTTGGGTGGCTCAGTCAGTCAAGCGTCCAACTCTGAATTTCGGCTCAGGTCATGATCTCACGGTTCTCAAGTTTGAGCCCTGTGCTGACAGCGTGGAGCTTGCTTGGGCTTGTCTCTCTCTCCCTCTCCCTCTCTCTACCCCTCCCCTGCTTGCTCTCTCTCTCAAAGTAAATGAACTTAAAAAAAAAACAAACTTAAGGCTAAATTGTCATATAGGTGCAGAAGTCTTCTGGGATCTTGTCACGGCTTGGGCTGAATAGGAAGATGACTATTCAGACCCAATCCCTCCCCCTACGGAAACTGCTCCTGTCAAGATCACCAGGAAACTCCAGTGTCACTTCCAACATAAGCAATTCCCATTTCTCATCTTACCTGTCAGTAGCATCTGACGTAATTGAGCACTTCCTCTTTCTTGAAACACTTTCTTCACTTTGCTTCAAGGATTCCACCCTCTGATTTTACTCCTCCTTCCTGGCCACCCCTTCTCATACTCTTCTGCTGGATCCACCTCTTTTTTCGACGATTAAATGCTGGAGGATCTAGGGCTCAATCATAGAAACTTTTCTCTTTGCTGTCTCGCTTCCTAAGAGATCATACCCAGTCTCATGGCTTTAAATACCTCTACACAGCTCCCAATGTATATGTTAGCACCAACATCTCCCCCAAACTCCAGACTGCTCACTTGATATCAGTGCTTAGATATTTGATTTAGCATGTCCAGAATCAAACACAATGCCATAACCTGATCTCCAACTTTCTCCGCTCTCAAATTCCCTCTCACTAGATGCCATCATGATTGCCCAGTTGTTTAGGCAAAAAAAAAAAAAAAAAAAAAAAAAAGTAGTCAACTTCTATGCCTCTTTGCTTACATCCCATCTGCAAATCTTGTCAACTAGGTCTTCAATATATAGGACCAAGCTCGCCCTGTCTCCCATCTCCATCTTGGCACAAACCATCATTGCCATCTCTCTGCCTCCACACTTGACTCTCTGTAATCTCTTCCCCACACAGAATCATCCATTTAAACATACCTCAGATCTTTACCTCGCTGCTCATTGAAGTCCCCCTATGGCGCCTACCCTTCTCAGGTTAAATCCCAAACCCTTGACATGAATGGCAAGGTGATGTGTCTGGCCATTTCCCAGAGCTTTTCTAGGGCTCTGCAAGGCCATCTTAAACAGAGCTGTCTCATTGAGCTGGGGGGGTCAAGTTTTTTTAAAAGAATTATCACACATTGTCTCAAAGAAAGGTCTCTGAAGGCGTGTTTTAGGAAGAACTGTTTCATCACTGAAGCGCTTAGTAAAATGAAAAATCTGTGAGGTACGTTCTTTCCAGATTTTAAGGCTTGATGTGATCCTTTGCTCTCAGTGCTGAAGTCAAACACCCCCTCTTCTGTGAAGTCTTCTGTCTGCTGGCTTCCTGATTCAGCTTCATTCCCAATACCCTACAAAAAAAAAACAAAAAGTTCTCCATTGTTCTGTGTTTATACACAGTGATTGGGAATCTGTGAAGCTCGTGTCTGTCTTGTGTTACTACTCTGGAAGGCACAAGTCTACTAACTCACGCTTTAAAAATATGCATATATATATACATATATATATGTACTGGGTGCCAGGGTGACTCAGTTCATTGAGCTTCTGATTCTTGCTACCGGCTCAGGTCCTGATCCCTCAGTGATGAGTTCAAGCCACTAGTGGGGCTCCTGGCTGGGCATGGGGCCTGCTTGGAATTCTCTCTCTCTCTCTCTCTCTCTCTCTCTCTCTCTCTCTCTGCTCCTCCCCTGCTTGTACACAGGCATGCTCCCTCAAAATAAACATTAAAAAAAATATATATACACATATACTGTATTTAATCACTTCTAAAACCCACTTTTTAAATAAAGACTGAAATTGGGAGGCACCTGGGTGGCTCAGCTGGTTAAGCCTTGGACTTGATTTCAGCTCAGGTCATGATCTCATTGTTCATGGAATGGAGCCATGTGGGGCTCTACACTGACAGTGTGGAGCCTGCTTGGGATTCATTCATATTCTCTCTCTCTCTCTCTCTCTCTCTCTCCCTCTGACCCTCTCCCACTGGCTAGCTTGTGCATGTGCACAGGCTCTCTCTCTCAAAATGAATAAAAAAAAAAAAGACTGAAATTGGGATGAGCCTTAAAATGATAGAAAGCATAATTTCTCAGCACTTTTTCTTTCTTGCTGGTACATAAAATAATGCTACCTTGGAATTGATACTATCTTACAGTTGATTAAATACAGAGTGTAAATCTTGTGAGTTTATGTGCTTCCATCTTCACCAGCAGAAGTTTAGTCCGTCATTCCATATGACAGTTGTTTCTGCTACAATACACTTAAATATGAATTGAGTTAGGAACGGGGTATAAGTTCCTCACTTCCAAACTGCGTATCTGATCCTCAGTACGAAGACGCTCCAGAAACGGCAAAGCATTATGGTCGTATATTTCTTCACATCCAACCATCACCAATCACTAGCAACGACCCACCCTTTACGCTCCAGCCTGACCTCTGCAAGGTCGCAGAGGTTAAGCGCCGGCTCCGCAGCTGGGGTGGCGCAGGTAAGCGCGCCCCGCCCACCTACCCCCCACCCCCCGCGACTTGCCTCGTAAGGGACGCGAACTCTGATTGGCCAAGGGACTCAAGGAGCCTGCCCAAAGTCACCTTCCGAGCATGCGCGGGAGAGGAGGTGCAGGCGCGGCGCCACCCGCGCATGCGCCGTACGCAGCCGTCGCTCTTTAAAGCGCCCGCGCGGGGCCGCGTCTTGCCGGCCGACCCGCCAGCGTCCGGCATGAGGGGTTGGGGTGTTGCTGTCACCTCCTGCTCGCTCAAGCACCATGGAACGCCTGCGGAGCCTGAGCCGGCTCCTGCCCCGGCGCACGTTGTGCGCTCTGGCCCAGGGCCTGACGCCTGGGGCGCGCCCAGTTGCCGCCTGCGGCCGCGCGGCCCACATCCTCGGGCGGAGCCGGGCCGCGCCGCTGTGCGGGCCCCGCCGGCCCCCAGTGGCAGGTACGGCCCTCTCCGCGGCCCTGGACGCCGATCTTGCGTCGACTTCAGGGCCCTGACCCGACCGTCCGACCCTGCGCAGGCCTCAGCCCCGGGTCCGCCCAGTGCCGAGGTCCCCACGCCCCTCGCTGCAACCCTCCCTCTGCAGTGCTCCAGGAGGAAGAATGTTCTTGAGAATTTCTCCCTAATTCCTTATATGGTAGCTCTGAAGCCTGAAATAATTGTCTGTTACTTTCTTTTCCAGTCTTCTTTCCCTTCCTGATGGACACTGGTAACCCTTTTCCCATTGCTCAAGTGAGGAATGGGGACGCACCTATAAATAAGGCTGAAAACTTGGGAGACTTCGTAGTAAGAGTTGCTCCCGAGGAAGCTCTGACTTAGTTTTCCAGTGCAGTGTGACAGCCACAGGGGTCCGAGCAATGGCGAGGAGGAGGAATCTGAGCTGTTAATGTTTTCACCATGTGATACAGCATAATGATCACATTTCCCCAAGTGTGAGAATGTGGGTGAGAATACTCAGAAACGAGCGACGTTACAATGTATGGTTCCTCAAAAGTATTGCGCTGCCCTCTAGTTAAGTTTTCTCAGTTTTATTCTCAAAAGCTTTCTGAAGTACAACTCGCCATCACCACGTCCTTCCCCACGCTCAACAGGGAGTCTGTATTCGGGTACATCGCATTTTCCCTCCTTTAATAATGCTCGGGATCCCAGTTTCAGCCCATCTGATGTTTTAGGACAAACGTTGAGATTCACAATCCCCAATTTGGAAACACTTTATCTAACTTGTGGTTGATTAGCAAATGCTGATTTATTATTGCTCTTTTACTTTTATTCACCTGACTCTTATAATTTGTATTTTGTAAAGGGGAAACAAGCAGCCCCAGATGCTGACAATTACATGAGTCACTAAGTGTATGTAATGGGAAAGAATAAGACGGGAAAGGAGACTGTGTCTCCACATTCTGTGGAGTCCGTGTGATTACTTTGGAAGTGTAAAATAATTGGTAATTTTTTTTACACCTTCTTCCCATTCCTTTTTGGTATTTTGAATACAGCATCCTTTGTGTCATTAAATCGACATGGTTATTCTTCAGAACTCACTGCAACTCAGTCTAATTACATGTTTTAAATAGATTTATTTTCGAATAAGGATTTTTCATTCCAATTCATTGGGTTATCTTCTGAGTATGGGATCTGCATTCCAGTCCAATGGGTTATCACATAAGTATTTACTGTGTAAAGTATATGTGTGGAAAAGTTAATACATGGAAGTAAAATCTATAGGTTTCACGACTTAGAGATCCAATAATCCTGATCCTAGAATGCTGAAACGGGTTTTACTTGCAATCTGTTTTCTAAGATACGTCTACCAATATAATTTTCATGAGAAGCCTTTTTAAATTCTGCAAAAAAAGATGGACATTTTCTTTTAATCTCAGAACAGTGTTATACGTTTGTGCATTCAACTCTGAGACAGCAGTAATCATTAGAAAAAAGGTGGTTGGAATCCGTAAATTATTCTAGTACCTCACCTAAGCCATTACTTTTAAAAATCATTCCCTGCCAGATCTAATATAATCACCTACAAGTGTTAAGAGGGACATTCCTCTAGGAATTCCTCATTCCTCTAGGAAAAATGTTTCCAAAAAATAGTCTGAAGACTTCCGCATACTATAAGAGCTCTCTATCTTAGCCATACGTTGAAACCTGTTGTATGACCACAGAGAATTCCCTGATTTATTCTTCAGGTGAAATGCACCGGTTTAGAACTTCTGATGTCTCTCAAGCCACTTTAGCCAGCGTAGCCCCGGTGTTTACTGTGGTGAGTATGGATGGTACATTTGATAACTTACAGAAGGTACTTCCTGTACTTATTAAGTTAACTGGGGTGGACTGGTCAGCCAAGATAATACTTATTTTTTGTTTCATAGTGAATCATTATACTTGTAAGTCATGTCATCTTTGTGTTTTCTTTGGTGACCTGAGTGCCAGCTAGATTTGCTTAAGAGCAGCCTTGAAACTTCGGTGTCGAATGTGGAGGTCTTCTTTTGATAGTAGAACTGGTCGTTCAAATCACAGCTCCTCACTGCCTCCTCAAGATTTCCTCGTGAATATGTTTAGAAGTCCTTGAAGGCTGTTCGCCATACAGGGGCTTGAACCCGTGCTATGCAATATAATATATGCAGAAGCGTGTTGAAATGAAAAAGTGTAGTGTTTAAGAGTGTATGCTTTTTTTAAAAAAAATTTTTTTCACGTTTATTTATTTTTGAGACAGAGACGGAGCATGAATGGGGGAGGGGCAGAGAGAGAGGGAGACCCAGAATCTGAAGCAGGCTCCAGGCTCCGAGCTGTCAGCACAGAGCCCGACGCGGGGCTCGGACTCACGGACCGCGAGATCATGACCCGAGCGAGCTGAAGCCAGACGTTTAACCGACTGAGCCACCCAGGCGCCCCAAGAGTGTATGCTTTAAAGGTTCATGATCTCTGCGATGATCTGAAATGATTCAGGGGGGAAAATGAGTAAAATAATAAGAATAATGTGTATCACAGACACGTATCTAAGAAAGAGAAGTAGGCCATTGGGGCAAAATCGTAGCAAAAGAGGACTCTAGGTTAAAGTTGCACAGGATTTGGTTGTAAGATATTGCAGGTTTTTTTGTAGGGCTTTACCTTTTTCAAAACAACAGTTGAATTTAAAAAAAATAATGTGCCTGTTCTGAACGAGCATTCCTGAATCCAGAACTCAGCTCTACCTCTGTTAACTGGGCAGACTTGGACAAGGTGTGATAACATTTTTGTGCCTTAGTTTTCTCATTGGTATACACTGGGGGTAATAGTACCTGGTGAAGTTCAAATTAACTCTCAACTGTGTGTGAAACCCTTAAGATTCAGGAATAAGACAAAGATGTCCACTCTTACCATTACTGTTTAATACAGCACCGGAAGTCCTAGCCTCAGTAATCAGACAACAAAAAGAAATAAAAGGCATCCAAATCAGCAAGGAAGAAGTCAGGCTTTCGCTATTTGCAGACAACATGGTACTCTAGGTGGGAAACCTGAAAGACTCCACCCAAAAATTGCTAGAACTAATTAACACATAAATTTACTAAGTCACAGGATATAAAATCAAGGTGCAGAAGTCTGTTGCATCTCTATACACCAATAAGGAAGAGGCATAAAACCGTTAAAATAGTGCCTCACATGGCAAGCGCTTGATATATATTAGCCATCATCATCATCATTATTCAGGTTTATGAACATAAGAACTTTTCTTTATAAACTGTACGAAGCAGGGGTGCCTGGGTGGCTCAGTCAGTTAAGCGTCCGACTTCAGCTCAGGTCATGATCTCATGGTCTGTGAGTTTGAGCCCCGCATCGGGCTCTGTGCTGACAGCTCAGATCCTGGAGCCAGCTTCAGATTCTGTCTCCCTCCCTCTCTGCCCCTCCCCCCATTCACAATCTCTCTCTCTCTCTCTCTCTCTCTCTCTCTCTCTCTCAAGAATAAACATTAAAAAAAATTTTTTAAGAATAAATTCAGAAATTAAATACTGAAAGAAGGTTCTTTTCAGGTGAAATCATTGTGTACCAAAAAAACTTAAGAAAATCAGTTGATACTATTTGAAAGGAAAGCTCACTAATCAGCTCATTTTCTAGGTGATGTTACTTTATAAGATAAACATTTTTTTATTTAAAAAAAAATTTTTTTTAACGTTTACTTATTTTTGAGACAGAGAGACAGAGCATGAACGGGGAAGGGTCAGAGAGAGGGAGACACAGAAACTGAAACAGGCTCCAGGCTCTGAGCTGTGAGCACAGAGCCCGACGCGGGGCTCGAACTCACGGACCGCGAGATCATGACCTGAGCCGAAGTTGGCCGCTTAACTGACTGAGCCACCCAGGCGCCCCGATAAACATTTTTTTAAATCATAGTTTGTATGATCTTTATCAAAATATTAAAGAAAAAATGGTGAATATTGACCTGCAAAAATATTCATATATCGTTAAGTTGGGAAAGGAGGCATGACTGCAAAGAAGTGTGTGTAACAAGAATATATTGAAGAGGAAAAAGGCTGGGAGAATGTTTAGTAAAATATTGGCATGGCTTTCTCTAAAATTTGTCATTTGGGGCGATTAGTTTTATTTTTATTTTCAAACTTTCTTCAGCTGGCATGTGTATTTGTGAAATTAAGGAAACCTAGTCTGTATTACACAAAATAGTTCCTTTTGATGTAAATTTGCCCTTTGATGGCTTATGGTACTCATATTTATGTTGATCTTACCTTGCTCATGAGAAACCAGCTAAAATATATACTGTGGGATGTTGTTCTTTTGCTGTTAACACAGCATGCATACGCTTCCATGGTAATAACCCAGCATTTGTTGCTTCAACTATATCTTAGGGTCTTTCTGGAAATGCATATTTAACAGTAATTAGTGCAGCCTAGTACATAGTGATTCATTAAATGTTATTTGACACATTCAAACTTGACAAGTATTCAGTACTTGTGGACAAGTATTGTAGAAAAATGTTCCCTCTGCTTTCTGGGAAATAGGTAGATTTTCTGCATTGTGTCCTCTCTTCAAACTATCAGAAGAGGCCTTTTCAGTAAATCGTTACTGATTCCCCTACACTCACCAGAGACACTTGATAGCCTCCAGTAGATCCTTAGATTCACAAGATGAGCCACAGTTGGTCTCAGTCTACTCAGAAGGATGAAGGATAGGAAACACAGAAGGGCAGCGTCAGATGTGTCCTCTTCAAAAGAAGCCCTTGCAGCCATCCAGCAGCTTCTCTGGACCCCATGTGACAGCTCAGGTACAAGGAGTTGATGTTCTTAAAGGTGGGTATGAGTTACACCTTGGCTCAGAATCCCCACACCTTGTAGTGCCGGTGTCTCCTATAACCAGCTCCAGGGCCCATCCAGGGCTTCCGCAAGGAACGCGGCCAGTTACAAGAGCAACCATATGCTCCAGGAAAAGCAGAGCCATGGCTTCCCACGAGGTTTCTAATTTGTCCACAGTCTTCCTGGTCCTGTGCGGTCTAGCAGGTATCAGGCGTTTTTACCAGAAGCAATGTTGCCTATGACACATTGATACTCCTTTATCAGATTTCCAGTGGAACCAAGACAGAAAGTTAATCCAAGGTCACATTTATCCTAGCAAATTAAAGAGATTCTTTTAAACCTTAACTCCTAACTGAATTTAACCTAAAGAAGCTGTTATGGTTTATCTGTGCATTTTTTTTTTTTTTTTGTATTTGGGAGGTATAATACCATATGGTATAATACTATAAATAGTCCACTCATTTGGGAGAAAATAATATTTTGTTTTTATTATCTTTCTTCAGACAAAATTTGACAAAGAGGGAAACGTTACTTCTTTTGGTGAGTATGTTTAATTTTCTTGTAAATTACTTTTCTTTTTTAATCAGTGAGTGAATGAATCTGATGGAAATTAAAAAATTGTAGTGTTTTGAGTAGGATTTTCTTTGCGTATGTGGGTATATTGAAAGAGATGTGTCTTCAGCATTTGTCCATCTGTCCTAATTGGAACTGGCAGTACCTGGACAATTCTCCCAGAACTGGTTTTTGTTTTTTGTCAGGAGCCACTTCCTCTCTAACCGGATGTTAAAGGGATATTTTGAGAGCAGAGGCTGGTATGCAGCTGAAGTGCATTTAATTTCTCTTTCGTCTCCCTTTCACTGCCCTAGTCCACATACACATCTTCTGTTCCACATGTAAGACAGACTTACAGAATACTATTGACATTGCAGTGGCAATGGGTGACAGAAGATGGGAAGGACAGGGCACTAGATGGACTCTGCTGCTGATGGACAGTTACTTTTTAAAATGAAACTAAGCATCGCTTTACTGTCTGACCTCAGATGCAGGCCGCGGATCTCTCATGTGCTTCCAACCCCATGATCCTGTCCCTCCCATTGCTGAGATCCTGGTGGGATATTTTGGGTGTGTTTTGCTCATTATGTCTTTCAAATGACTGTAGTACTTCGAGCTTTGTCAAAGGTGTGATTTGACGCTACAAGTACAGATGCTACTGTAACCATATCGTTTCTTGAGTTTCTCCATCCATCATGCTTTCTCTTAGGTAATAAGTTTAGTTTTCAGGTAGGAGAATCTAGTGAAAAACTGACTTTATTTTCTCATTTTCTGTTAGTCCAAGAACCAAGAAAGTTGAATTATCTCTTCACAGATTTAAAATACTGAAGATAGAAAACAGGAAATGTAGTTCTTTACAATATGTATGAAAAAAAAAACAAACAAAAAACAAAAAAAGATGGTCCATCTCTAGAGCTTGAAATCGATACCATAAGTCCTAATCATGTATGGCTGTGGTTATTTTGGTCCCCGGGGGCTTCTGTGTACAAAGACATTTTATGAAGTATGGATAAGACCAAAAAAGAATTATTAGAGTCTGACCAAATTTACTTGAATTTGTTTTGAGGCTAAAATGGCTATTAAAAAGACTAATTTTGGCTTGTTTCTGGTAGTAGAAAGTGATCTTGGTGGTGGGAGGGGTGCTCTGATACAAAACTAAACTCCTCACTTTATTGGTTTGGCCCACTCTTTTTGTTAAAAATCTTTCTTTTATAGAAAAGAAGAAAACTGACTTATATCAAGAATTAGGTCTTCAAGCCAGAGATTTGAGGTTTCAGCATGTGATGAGCATCACAACAAGAAACAATAGAATTATCATGAGAATGGAGGTAAAGGGTTTTTATGCCATCGTCCTTTCCTGCTTCCTAGCTGTCTTGATCAGTATCTAGGTGAAAAGTACCTTTGTACTGACAATGGATGTGTGAGACCTAGGGTACTTGATAACATAACGTGTCATTATGAGCATAACTAACTCTTCCGTGGGTTCTGTACATATGTTCAGCAGGCATGACTCTTGCTCTATTTTGTGTTGGAAGAGTTCTGACTGCAGTCTCTATTCTCGCTGTTGGAATTTGGTTTCTAGTTTCTGAAATGGTAGCAGAAAGAATCTTGATTATAATAGACATTTTCAGTTGTATACAGTTCTGTGTCATCATAGCATAACTTTAGCCACCAAGAACATATATTCTGGTTCTTCAAATAGCCCAAGAATATCCCTTAAAATTTATAATCTTAACTTAAATTTTTATTTTAACAGAAAGCTTTCTAAAACAAAGTCTTCCCCTGTCTACTCAGAGTACACTAAATACAATGTAATTTTCCTTAGTGATTCAGAATAAATTTGAACCTATGTAATTTGGATGGGCTAATGTCTAGAGTTCAGAAATAGATGAGACATGGTTCTCAATGGTATTGGCCCTCCAGTAGACATGAGACTTGCTTTCTTTAAGAAGTCTTTGATGGCAGATTTCTGTTGTTTTAACTAGAATTTTTAAAAAAACTAATAATGGAAGCAGTCTTCAGAAAATATTCTTCACTTTTGTTATTGATAGCTAGAACCCTTTAAAAAAGTATCTTTGTCCACCAAAAAACTACAAGAACTGATATGTGAATTCAGTAAATCACAGGATACAAGATCAACAGACAGAAATCCATTGCATTTCTGTACACTAATAACGAAGTAGTAGAGAAATTAAACAGTCCCGTTTACAATTGCATCAGAAATAGTAATAATACCAAAAATAATAAAATACCTAGAAATAAAACATTGATAAAAGAAATTCAAGATGACATGAAAAAATGGAAAGATATTCCATGCTCATGGATTGGGAGAACAAATAGTTAAAATGTCCAGACCTCCAGAAGCAATCTGCAGATTTAATGCAATCCCTGTGAAAATACCAGCAACATTTTTATTGATTTTTTAAAAAATTTTTACTTTAATCACCAGTGCTCATCATGACAAGTGCAGTCCTTAATCCCCATGACCTGTTGTCCCCATCCCTCCACCCACCTACCCCTCTGGTGACCATCAGTTTGTTGTCTATAGTTAAGGAATCTTAGTTTCTTGGTTTGTCTCTTTTTTTTCCCCCTTTGCTCCTTTTTTCTTTCTTTCTTAAATTCCATATATGAGTGAAATTACAGGGTATTTGTCTTTCTCTGACTTACTTCACTTAGCATTATACTCTTCAGCTCCATCCATATCTTTGCAGATGGCAAGATTTCATTATTTTTTATGGCTGAATAATATATGTATATGTCTCATCTCTTTATCCACTCATCAATCAGATATTTGGGCTGCTTCCATATCTTGACTATTGTAAATAATCTGCTATAAACATAGCAGCACATGTATCTCTTCAAATCAGTATTTTTGTATTCTTTGGATGAATACCTAGTAGTGCAATTGCTGGATCATAGGATAGTTCTGTTTTTACCTTTTTGAGGGACCTCCGCACTGTTTGCCACCGTGGCTGCACCAGTTTGCATTTCCGCCAACAGTGCATGAGGTTCCTTTTTCTCCACATTCTCCTCCAGCATCTCTTGTTTTTTGTGTTGTTGATTTTAGCCATTCTGACAGGTGTGAGGTGGTATCTCCTTGTAGTCTCGATTTGTGTTTCCCTAATAATAAGTGATAATGAGCATCTTTTCATGTGCCTGTTGGCCATCTGTATGTCTTTGGAGAAACGTCTGCCCATGTGTTTTGCCCATTTTTATTTGAACTATTTGTTTCTTGGGTATTCAGTTTCATAGGTTCTTTTAGACACTAACCCTTTATTGGATATGTCACTTGCAAATATCTTCTCTCATTCCATAGGTTGCCTTTTGGTTTTGTTCATTGTTTCCTCTGCAGGAGCTTTTTATGTTGATGTAGTCCCATTAGTTTACTTTTGTTTTTGTTTCCTTACCTCAAGAGACATGTCTAGAAAAATGTTACTATAGCCAATGGCAAAAAAGATACTTACTGCCTATGTTCTCTCCTAGGGGCTTTGTGGTTTCAAGTCTCATGTTTAGGTCTTTAATCCATTTTGAATTTGTTTTTGTGTATGGTGTAAGAAAGTGGTCCAGTTTCATTCTTTTGCATGTTGCTGTCTAGTTTTCCCAGCACCATTTGTTGAAGAGACTGTCTTTCCCATTGGATATTCTTTCCTGCTTTGTCAAACATTAATTAACTATATAACTGTGTGTTTATTTCTGGGCTTTCTGTTCTGTTCCATTGGTCTGTGTGTCTGTTTTTGTGCCAGTACCCTACTGTTTTGACTATTGCAGCTTTGAAATACAACTTGAAATCCAGAATTGTGATGCCTCCTGTTTTGCTTTGCTTTTTCAAGATTGCTTTGGCTATTTCAGGGTCTTTTGTGGTTCTGCACAAATTTTAGGACTGTTTGTTCTAGCTCTGTGAAAAATGCTGTTGGTATTTTGATAGGGATTGCATTAAATGTACAGATTGTTTTGTGTAGTATAGACAGTTTAACAGTATTTATTCTTCCAGTCCATGAGCATGGAATGTCTTTCCATTTCTTTGTGTTGTCTTGAATTTCTTCTTTCATCAGTGTTTTATAGTTTCCAGTACAGGTCTTTCACCTCTTTGGTTACATTTATTCCAAGGTATCTTTTTTTTTTTTAATTTTTTAATACTTATTTTGAGAGAGAGAGTGAGAGAGAGAGCAGGGGAGAGGGCAGAGAGAGGGGAGACATAGAATCCAAAGCAGGCTCTAGGCTCTGAGCTGTCAGCATAGAGCCCAGTGTGGGACTCAAACTCATAAGATCATGACCTGAGCTGAAGTTGGACGCTCAACTTACTGAGCCACCTAGGTGCCCCAGTATCTTATTATTTTTCATGCAATTGTAAATGGGATTTTTTTTCCCTAATTTCTGTCTCTGCTGCTTCATCATCAGTGTATAGAAATGGAACAGATTTCTTTACACTGATTTGTACCCTGCGACTTTACTGAATTCGTGTATCAGCTCTAGCAGTTTTGTGGTGGAGTCCTCAGGGTTTCCTATATGTAGTATCACATCATCTGCAAATAGTGGAAGTTTTACTTATTCCTTGCCAAATTGGATAATTTATTTCTTTTTGTTGTCTGATTGCTGTGGCTAGGACTTCCAGTACTATGTTGAATAAAAGTGGTGAGCAAGCACATTCTTGTTCCTGATCTTAGTGGAAAAGCTCTCAGTTTTTCACCATTGAGGATGACGTTCGCTGTGAGTTTTTCATATATGGCCTTTATTATGTTGAGGTATGTTCCCTCTAAACCTACTTTGTGGAGGATTTTTATCATGGATGTTGTACTTTGTCAAATGCTTTCTCTGCATCTGTTGAAATGATCATATGGTTTTTATTCTTTCTCTTGTGGATGTGATGTATCATGTTGATTGATTTGCAAATATTGAATCCCCCTTGCATCCCAGGAATAATTTCCACTTGATCATAGTAAATGATTGTTTTGATTTATTGTTGAATTTGGTTTGCTGGTATTTTGTTGAGGATTTTCGCATCTGTGTTCACAGAGATATTGGCTTACAGTTCTCTCTGGTCTAATCTTTATTTCCTTTTTTCTGCTGGCTTTAGGCTTTGTTAGTCTTTATCTAGCTTCTTCAGGTGTAAGGTTAGGTTGTTTATTTGAGATTGTTCTTGCTTCTTCAGGCAGGCCTGTATTGCTGTGTATTTCCCTCTTAGGACCATTTTTGCTGCATCCGAAAGATTTTGGACCATTGTGTATTCATTTTCACTTGTTTCCATGTACTTTATTTCTTCTTTTGTTTCCTGTTTGACCATTCATTGTTTAGTAGCATATTATTTAACCTCCATGTATTTGTGTTCTTTCCAGGTTTGTTCTTATGGTTGATTTCTAGTTTCATAGTGTTATGGTCAGAAAAGATGCATGGTATGAATTTGATCTTTTTCAATTTGTTGAAGCTTGTTTTTTTTGCCTAATACGTGATCTATTCTGGAGAATGTTCCATGTGCACTTGGAAAGAATGTGTATTGTGCTGTTTTAGGATGGAATGTTCTGAATATATCTGTTAAATCCATCCCGTCCAGTGTGTTATTCAAAGCCATGGTTTCCAGGTGCTGGGTGGCTCAGTCAATAAGCATCTGACTTCAGCTCAGGTTGTGATCTCATGGTTCGTGAATTTGAGTCCCACATCAGGTAATCTCGAGCCCTGTTTCTTTCTCTCTCTCTCTCTCTCCTTTCTCTCTCTCTCTGCCCCTTTTGGGATTCTCTCTCTCTGCCTCTCTCTCTTTTTCTCAAAAAAAAAAAAAAAAGCCATTGTTTCCTTGTTGATTTTTTTTTTTTTTTAATATATGAAATTCATTGTCAAATTAGCTTCCATACAACACCCAGTGCTCATCCCAAAAGATTCCCTCTTCAATGCCCATCACCTAACTTGTTGATTTTCTGATTGGATGATCTGTCCATTGATATAAGTAAGGTGTTAAAGTCCCCTATTGTTATTGTATTATTCTCACTTAGTTCCTTTATGTTTAACTATTTTATGTATTTGGTTGCTTCCATGTTGGGTGCGTTAATATTTATAATTGTTACATCTTCTTGTTGGATTGTCCCTTTTATAATTATATAGTGTCCCTCTTCGTCTCTTATTATAGTCTTCGTTTTTGTTTTTGTTTGTTTTTGAAAACTTTAAGTTTGTTTATTTTTGAGAGATAGGGACAGAGTGTGAGCAGGGGAGGGGCAGAGAGAGGAGATACAGAACTCAAAGCAGGCTCCAGGCTATAAGCTGTCAGCACAGAGCCTGATGCAGGGCTCAAACTCATGAACCACGAGATTATGACCTGAGCCAAAGTCGGGCATTCAACAGAGTGAGCCACCCAGGTGCCCCAATTACATTCTTAAAATCTATTTTATGTGATCTAAATATTGCTATCCCAGCTTTCTTTTCACTTCCATGTGCTTGACAAATATTTCCACCCCCTCACTTTTGATCTGCTTGTGTTTTTAGGGCTAAAATGCATCTCTTATGGACAGCATATAGATTGGTCTTTTTTTTTTTTTTAATCCATTTTGTTACTCTGTGTCTTTTGATTGGAGTGTGTAGTTCATTTACATTCAAAATAATGTATTTATGCCATTTATATGATTTGTGGTTGTTTCTGAAGATTTTCTCTGATCCTTTCTTTCTTTCATGGTTTGCTGGGTTTCTTTCGTGATATACTTGGAGTCTTTTCTCTTTATTTTTTTCATATCACTGGTTTTGATTTCTGGTTATCATTAGGTTTATATACAACGTCTTTTGCAGTCTGTATTAAGTTGATGGTCATTTAAGTTTGGACCCATTCTTTACTTCTCCCCTCCTGCCCCCACATTTTAGGTATACATGTCATATCTTACGTCCTTTTATTTTGTGAGTTCCTTGACTGATTTTTTTTTTCCAGAAATGTTCATTTTTACTGATTTTGTGTTTCTTACCTTCATACTGTCATTTTTGGTCTTTCCTTTGCAGTCAAGGATTCCCCGTTAACATTTCTAGCAGGATTGGATTAGTGGCCATGAGTTCCTTTAGTTTTTGTTTGCCTGGGTAACTCTTTATCTCTACTTCAATTCTGAATGACAGCCTTGCTGAATAGAGTATTCTCTTTTTTAATTTTTTAAAAACATTTATTTGTTTTTGAGAGACAGAGTACAAGCGGGGGAGGGGAAGAGAGAGAGGGAGACACAGAATCTGAAGCAGGCTACAGGCTCTGAGAGTTAGCACAGAACCTAATGTAGAGCTCGAACTCACGAACTGTGAGATCATGACCTGAGCCAAAGTCAGACGCTCAACCAACTAAACCACCCAGGAGCCCCTGGATAGAGTATTCTTTCTTGGCAGCAGGTTTCTCCCATTTTGTACTTTGAATGTATCATGCCATCTCTCTGTCTTGGAAAATTTCTGCTGAAAAAAATCTGTTGGTAGGCTTATGGAGTTTCCTTTGTATGTAACTGTCTTCTATTGTCTTGCTGCTTTTAATATTATTTCTTTATCACTGTATTTTGCCATTTTAATTACAATAGGTCTTCGTGTGGATATGCTTATGTTGATTTTGTTGGGAGTTCTCTGTGCCTCTTGAATCTGGATATCTGTTTCCTTCCCCACATTAGGGAAGTTTTCAGCTATTTTTCTTCAGATAAATTCTCTACCTCCTTTTGTCTCTCTTCTTTTGGGACTCCCGTAATACGAATGTTATTATGTTTGATGGAGTCACTGAGTTCCCTAAGGCTGTTCTCCTGTTGCATAATTCTTTTTTCTCCCTTTTGTATAGCTTGGTTACATTATTCTGTCTTCTAGGTTATTAATTCATTCCTCTGCTTCTTCAGCCTGCTGTTTATTCCATCAAGCGAAATGTTTCTCATTTCATGTATTGAGCCCTTTATCTCTTTATGTTTCCTCATCTCTTTGTCAAGGGTCTCACTGATGTTGTCCACTCTTAAGTCTGTTGAGTATCCCTATGATCATTGTTTTAAATTCTCCATCAGGTTTGTTACCTATATCTGTTTTATTTACATCTCTGGTTATGGCCTTGTCCTGTTCTTTTATTTGGGGCAAATTCCCTGTCTTCTCATTCTGTATGAGTATCTCTACCTGTTTCTGTGTGTAGGAAGGTCTCCTGTCCTTGAAGGGAATGTTCTTATGAAGAAGAGGTCCTGTGTAGTGTCTGCAGTGTAGTTTCCCTTGTTCCCCAGGGCCTGGCACTTCTGGTACTATCTCCAATCCATGCTCAATACCAAAAATACCAAATAATCCAATTAAAAAATGAGCAGAGACATGAACAGACATTTTTCCAATGAAGACATACAGATGGCCAACAGACACATGAAAAGGTGTTGAACATCACTCATCATCAGGGAAATACAAATCAAAACCACAGTGAGATATTATCTCACAGCTATCTGAATGGCTAGAATCAAAAATGCAAGAACAGCAGGTGTTGGTGAGAATGTGGAGAGAAAGGAACCTCGTGCACTATTGGTGGCAATGCAAACTGGTACAGCCACTGTGGAAAACAGTATGGAGATCCCTGAAACAGTTAAAAATAGAACTACCCTATGATTCAGCAATCACACCACTTGGTATTAACCCAAAGAAAACGAAAACACTAACTTGAAAAGATATATGCACCTCTATGTTTATAGCAGCATTATTTACAATAACCAAATTATGGAAGCAACCCAGCTGTTCATCAGTAGATAAATGGATAAAGGAAGTGAGGTATACACACACACAATGGAATACTAGCCATAAGAGAGTATTAAATCTTGCTATTTGTAACAACATGGATGGAGCTAGAGAATGTAATGGTAAGTGAAAAAAGTCAGAAAGACAGGTGCCATATGTATTCACTCATGTGGAATTTAAGAAACAAAAATGAACAAAGTAAAAAAGACACAAACCAAAAAACCAGATTCTTAGCTACAGAGAACACACTGGTGGTCACCAGTGTGGAGAGGGTGGGGGGATGGGTGAAAGAGGTGAAGGGCATTAAGAGTACACTTATCATGATGAACACTGAGTAACATATACAATTGCTGAGTCACTGTATTGTACACCTGGAACTAACATAACACTGTGTTAAGTATACTGGAATTAAAATAACTCTTTCCCCTGATCATTTTTTTAAAAATTATCTCTTTGATGGAGAAGTGTGTGATAAAGCAAACTTAGCAGAATGCTAATTATACAGTCTAAATGATATGCATGTAGGTGTTCACTGTGATTTTTCAACTTTTCTGTATAAAAAATGTCATAAAATGTTAGGAAAAAAATGTGAAAAATCTCTAGTTTTTATGTCACTAATACAGTGGCCACAGGCTACCTGTCCATATGACTCTTCTCACTAAAAGGATGCCAGTCTTTAAAATAAATTTCTAATTTCATGGTGTTCTAAATTACAGCATTAAGATTATGTTTTGTTTTTATATTTTCACATAGCTTAATATGTTTTGGTAACATTTTAAAAAGGCAGCTTTCCCATTTCAGCCAAACTAATCAGGATTAAGTCATTTATGAAAGTCCACCAAAACATGACTTTTAAGAAAACCTTTTCTTTGTTCCCTGTTATTCTCATGATTACCCGTAAGTCTTCATATGTAGTTTGATTCCAGTTCTGTTGAGGGTTAGAGGTATCAAGACTTACATATATTTTAGGCTTCCTTTCTTTAAAAAGTATATCTTAGGGTTTTTAAAAAAAAAAAACTAATTAACAATGATTTGGTTTAGTCTTAATCCAAGTTTAAAAAAGTATTAAACCCTACTTTATGACTGTTACTCTTCTCCTGCAGCTCTATAACTTGCATATATGCATGTGTATGTGTTTGTGTATACATATATATGATTTTTTTTTTTTTTACAGTATTTGAAAGCTGTGATAACTCCAGAGTGTCTTCTGATACTAGATTATCGTAATTTAAATTTAGAGCAATGGCTATTCCGGGAACTCCCCTCACAGTTGGCTGGAGAAGGACAACTTGTCACATACCCTTTACCTTTTGAGTTCAGGGCTATAGAAGCACTCCTACAATATTGGGTAAGCCTATATTTTTATTTAGCTTCTTGAATTTGTTCTTGTTTATTAAAAAAATTTTTTTAACATTTATTTATTTTTGAGAGACAGAGACAGCACAAGACAGCACAAGATACGGGGTTGAACCCACAAACTGTGAGATCATGACCTGAGCTGGAGTTGGATGCTTAACCGACTGAGTGTCCCTGTTCTTTGTCTCGTTTAAGACAAAGTTGGTATTGTCACAATGGCACTTTCCCTAACCACACCCTGCCTCCAAACAAAAACATCTCTAAGGGTCCTGTATAGAGAAAGAAGTTAATTCTTAAGCTATATGACCCAGTCAAATAGATCTAAGGTCCCTAGGTATAGTTTACAAAGTTTCTTTAAGAGTCCTATTAGGACATTCCCTTAAGCACATTTTAAGTTGGCTGTCCTTTGTGCAGAGTTGATAACTGTATTCGGGGGTGATAATTCAAAATATTTAACATCCTAAATATCATACAAGAGAACATACCAAAAAAATTTTAAATATATTCCATTTTATTCTGTAACTAAATTGTATATTGTAAAACCACATATACATGATAAATGTTATAGCTCAGATCACTCATCAGATCATTCTAATACTTTCCACATCACTCTTTGTACAATGCTTTGTTTGAGACAGCTAGCGATGCCACTGTTTGAGACGTAGTTTGACCTAGGAGCCATGTGTAATTCTTCTAATGACTCCCCCATTACGTTGATAGTCACTGAGTGTTTGGAGACCCTGTCAGGCCCTGAACAAGGGTGGTCACTGGCCTCCAGGCCCCCACAGATTGTTCATTATCTGTCCTTCTCGTTAGTCAGGTTAGTGTCAGGAGCTGGCTGCATGCAACAGTTTTAGGAGCATGCTAACCAGACTGAGGGAAGGAAGCAGGGCAAGAGCACGCACGGGGGGTGAGGACCGGGTGAACCTGGGTCCCTTCTCTCTCGTCTGCCCTGCTGTACTGAGGGAGCCGGAAATGGTTGCATCCCCCACTCAACCCGGGCTAATGAAGCAGGAGCTCAAGCTAGTATGAGCCTATGCGATGGTGACTAGTTGGAGCAGGGGACGGAGAGAAGAGAAGGTGCAGCCAGGGGTCAGTGACCGGTTACGTAGGCTGAGGAAGCTCTCGGTTCTCCTGCTGAGACCAACAGTAAATGCTGGGATTTATGTCCTTAACTAGTTTTAGTAATTACTGCTTAATTCTGTTATACTCTGTACCAACTCGTATATCCATATTTAGCCACTGGAATAGCTCTGTCAGTGCTTTCTTGCTGAATGTCTGCCATGCTTCTATATACCTGACTAATAGACTTTGACTTGACACTGATTTGTTTTTTTAAAGTCCCAAGTTACGTTTTGATTTTCAGAAGAATTTGTTATGTAGGAATTTTGAACTGCATTCTGTTGACTGAGAGCATGGGTTATCAACTGTAGAGTTTGTGTTGTAGCCGTGGAACGGCGGGTTTACTTTTAGTCCATCAGTCTTGTGTTCCTTTCATAATGAATGTTTATGCGGGAAGACCGTATGAGAGCTGATTCCCTGTTGACCAAGTGCAAGCCGGGTGACAACATCACGTGTGCTTATCTCATAACCTGGTAGATGTAGTTCTTGAATTGTCCAGAGTCAGCATTCCAGCAGTGACCGTGTTCCCAGCCATTACAGATTTTTGTGTTTAATCAGAAGACAGATCACTGACCCTGAGTATTCTAAAAAGATTGTTTTAATTCTTATGAAAGGTCATGTTGTTATCTAGATCAGCACTCTTCAGGGGAAACTTAGCGTTTTGCAACCACTGATCCTTGAGACACTGGAAGCTTTAGTGGATCCCAAACATTCCTCTGTAGACAGAAGCAAACTGCACATCTTGCTACAAAATGGCAAAAGGTAAATACAGGTGATTTACCCATTTGGGAGATAGACACAACAGTGAAATGCGTTGTATAAATTCAGATACAAAATTAGTATGTTTCTTACCTGTTTTAAAAATACCAACTAGTCTTGGTAATGGTAACGACTTACTCTCCATGCCTTCAAAATAGGAAAGTAGCCTAGGTGGGAAGTTGAGCTAAAAAGGGCACACGGGCTAATGTTTATTGAAAAGCTGTTTTGCCTGAAATGCTGCATTAGGGTCTTTTGATGTATTTTTGGTTTGGGAATTGATTCTTAATGTGCATGGTAAATATCAAAATTTTTTTACGAGTCAGTGTTTACCATCAATGTAGAAGTGATCAATTTGATAAGATACTTTAAAAAGGCACTTTTCTTGTAGTGAAATGTGTAAGGTTATGTTATTGATCATTTCTATACAACTACTCTTCTAGTCTGTCAGAGTTAGAAACCGATATCAAAATTTTCAAAGAGTCCATTTTGGAGATCTTGGATGAAGAAGAGAGGCTGGAGGAGCTCTGTCTGACAAAGTGGAGTGACCCACAAGTCTTGTGAGTATGTAGTCGTGCTTTGCTACTTATTTTGGTAGGACCTGTCACCTGTCTTCCTCAGGGTGGTTTTTCATAGAGAACGTAACCTTTTCTGAAAAGCAGAAAATAGAGGCACCTTTTATCCCCGGTGGTTTCACTATTTCCCCATATGTATTGCATCTTATTCAGTGTAACAAGGATATATTGAGTGCACACTGTGCTGGTCTACGATGAGTATAAACACACCATTACCTGTATCTTCAAGGGACTGGCCACCAAAGTGGCCCACACATCTACCCAGACAACCTAGGGAGCACAGTGGAAGAGGGAAATATTCACGTGGGGATGGGGAGATGGCGGCGAAGGAGGGGAAGACATGGACATATGTTCTGTATCTTTTGTCTAGTGTAAAAACGCTTATCTTATGAATCTTTTGTCTCTTACAAAATTAGAAATCATTTACTCTGCTTATGCACACTCAAGTTAAATGTTTACTTTTGAAGTACTCAATATTTTTTTTGTTCTTTGTAGATGAGTTTTAGAAATTAATGGAGACATCTTTGTCACGTCCATAGTTTCCACAGTCTGTACAGATTTTTTAAAGCATTTTGAGACATTAGTTACCTATATTTTAAAAAGGAAAAATTAAGATTAAAAGGGCTATTATAGCAGAGAGATATAATAGCAGGAACTTGAACACACTTTTATTTGCTTTTTATTAGGCCAGTGTGTGTCTAATATACTTTGTAAGTGTCTTGCACAGAGCACTTCACTCCTACTTATTCCCTATGGTAGGGTGGTAGGGAGTATAAGTAAAGGCTCACAAAATAACTATTGACATCATTCAAGAACACTTTTCTTCCTATATGAAAATAACATTAGGTATCTATCTTGGAAAGGAAATGCTATGTTCGTTTTTAGTTTTACCTGATTTGCACGAATTTGCACTCCTTCACCAGCATTTACACATCTGGATTTTCCTATAGGTGGTAGTGCATATTTGCATGAGAATCCTGTGAATTGGGGCCCTGGAATACAGTGAACCCGGCTGTCCTGCATAGGGATAGGACCTGTGCCCCCCGCCCCCCGCCCCACTTAGTCTAATAGTGCTTGGGGTCGCCTGACAAAGCCACTCACAGACTGACCTCCATCACAGTAAAAGAAAAGACAAAGGCCAGTTTTGTCATCGGTAGCTGAATATTGTATACAGAATCAGGAAGTTTTTGGTATGAATGTATGATGCATGCATTGGGGGCATGTTAATTACATTAACGCTTTTAATTGAAGTGAAAAGAGCAGTGCAGGAATCGACCATGCAGAAGAGATGGAATTGCTGTTGGAAAACTACTACCGATTAGCGGAGGATCTTTCCAATGCAGCTCGGGAACTCAGGGCACTGATCGATGATTCACAGAGTATCATATTCATCAATCTGGACAGGTAAGAAAGCATTCTATAAATCAGTCAGTAAATATTTTCTTTTAAAGTAATTCTAAAGTGATAAAGCTTTTAAGGCCCTGTCATTTTGGGAGGAGTTACATCATCATCTATAAATGCCACATGGGAGTATGTCCTCTTTTTAAGGTGTAGATTTAATCTGTGTGGCCTCCAATAGATTATTTCGTGGATTTGCTGTATGGCTAGCGGGCCCTTCTCATCCAAGTACGTGTTCTCTCCAGCCACCGTAATGTGATGATGAGGCTGAACCTGCAGTTGACCATGGGAACCTTCTCTCTTTCACTCTTTGGACTAATGGGAGTTGCTTTTGGAATGAATCTAGAATCTTCTCTTGAAGAGGTGAGACTGCATTTCAATAAGCTAGGGATTATTTTTTATGTTTTGAAGATCGTTTTTTAAAATGGATTTTAAGGGGCGCCCAGGGGGTTGGTTCGAGTCCCACGTTGGATGTAGAGATTGCTTGAAAATAAAATCTTAAAAAAATACAATGGATTGTAAGAAGAGTCTTAAAATGCATGCACCCCTAGTGAATTAAAATGTGTAGTCTAATTCATTCAAAATTCAGGCAGTGTTTTTAGTAAACCCTGTTACAACGTAAATATAACTGTAGCCTAGGTTACCTCAGGTTTCTTGAAACCTGGAACCACGCGTGGGAAAGGTTTGACAAAACAATGTTACACCGTGCACAGTGCTCTTCTAGGATCCCACTGTGGGGCTCTGGTATGCAGGAGCACAGTGAGATGGTGCTCCCGGAGGATCTTGCCGTAGGTGCGAGTAGTGCGGGATCGCACCGTGAGGAGACCGTGGTGCAGGTCACATGATGCGATGGTGAGCCCTCAGGGTCTTACCATGTCGTTCCGGTAATGCCGGATCGCACCGTGAGGCAGTGCTTGTGCGGCGTGGCGCCATGAGGCGACGGTAATGCGGGATCCCCCTGTGCGGTGTGTGCAGGATTGATTGTGAGGTGGTGCTCCCGCAGGGTCCTGCCATGAGGTGGCGGTAATTCAGAATCACAGAGAGGCCATGCTAATGAAGGACTTTTTTCCTAATTCTTACGTGCCAGGCATTGGTAGCTTGCTTATTTCAGTCAAGTCACAGCTCTGAAGATGGAAGTGTTACCCTACTTTACAGATGAGAAAACTGAGGCCCAGGAAATTGAGGTAATTTGCTCAAGGGCTCAGTGCTATAAAGTAACAGTTAGGATTTGAGCCCGAGACTTGTACTTTGCACTTGGCTGCACTTTCACATTAATGCAACGCTAAACTGCCAGAGTTCTTCATATCATCGTAGCCTTGTATTTTCAGAAAATACCTTACTGTAAGATTTCCAGAAAATAATCTGAATACGCACTCAGCACTCTTTTTGACTCCATGTCCTATGTAATCTGTAGGGTCGTTCTCTGTCTCTTTCCCTGTCATCCTTGTCCAACCGGTGTCCTGTCTCATCAGGACACTTCTGCTTCTAAAAAGTGGCCTGTAAAAGAAGCACATCTGGTGGTCACTCTTCTGTGAAACTGTCCAGTGGTTTTTGATTGCCCTTAAAATAAAGATCCAGGCTCCTTGGGCTGCAGGACTCTTCCTGGTGTGTGTGCCCTCGTCTGCACGTTGAGCCAACCACTCGGCCCCACTGTCCATGCTGCATTGATCTTTCTGTACAGGCTCACTTCCTCCCACACACGTTCCCTCAGCTCCCACCTCCTCTGCCTGATTGGCTCCTACTTCCTCTCAGGTCTCAGCTTACTTGTCACTTCCAAGGACAATCATCAGCGAGGCACAGTGTTAGTCGTTTTAGTTCTCCGTGTACTGAGATGTAAAGAAAAATAAATGCAGTCCATTTATTCGTTCATCCTCTAAACACCGTTTTGGTGCCTGTTACATACTAAGCACTGCTCTCAGCCTTGGGGAAACAGCAGGGAGTCCCTGCCCACGTGGGGGTCACGTGACAGTAGGAGAGAGCATAGAAATAGACATGTAGTATGTTAGGTGAGAAGTGCCATGAAAGAAAAGCCCGGCACAAGGATGATGCTCACAGGAAGTGAGATGAGGAGATGGGCTGGTCAGGGAAGGTCCTTCCGAGGAGCTGACCGTACAGAGTGGGACGGTCTATGGGAAGGTACGCGAGGCACAGGGGGCCGCACACGTACTGACTGCAGCAGGGATGGGCTGCGCTTCTTTAAGGAGCAGAAGGCCGGAAGGGGCAAGAGAAGGCGAGTCAGGAAGAGAGAGGTAGGGAAGGAGGTCACAGAGTAGACAGGTGGGAGATCGTGGTGATTTTGTAGAGCCGGATAGGGTTTGGATTTATTTTAGGTGTGCTGGGCATCTGTTCTGAGGCCAGGAGTTTTAGAATTCTTCTGTGATAGCTCCCGGCCCGTGCGGTCCCCTCTGGTAGCTCCTGGCCTGTGTGGTCCTCAGTGTGGACCCGCCCCGTTGAGATGAGAGGTGAGTGGTTCGGGGGGATTGGTTCCCACACAACAAGATTCGGATCAGTACCTCACCCGTTACAAATTCCGTCTCTGGGGATCCTGAAGGATAGGAAAAACTTCTTGTTTTTTTCTTTTTAAGATAATTTTAGAATCTTCCAAGAATAGTCCCAGAATTCCCATAGAGCCTTCATGCAGTGTCTTCAAACACCAACATTACATCACATTCACTCTGTCATTGTATCTGTTTGTGCAGCCTTTTTTTCCTGAACCACTGGGGAGTAAGCAACACATGTGATGCCCCTTCACCTGTAAATATTTCACTATATACCTTTCAGTATATACTTCCTAGAAACATGGGCATTCTCATATATAACCACAATGCAGATGTCAAAATCAGGAAACTGACATTGAAACAGTGCTGTTTTACAGTCTGCGGACCCTATTTGGATTTAGGCTTTTGTCTTGGTGCTGCTCTTTGTCTCTTAGAAGACCTTAGATCACATAGTTACCCTGTCTCCTGAGACTCTTAATGGAGACCAGCTTTCTGATCTTTGTCTTTCATGGCCATGACACTCACTAAGAAAAAGATTCGTTATTTGACCCTTGATAGCCTTTCTTTGTCCTCAGGTTCTGGTTATGCATTGTCAGTATGTTCTTACATTGAGTCCCATCAGGAAGCACATGATGTCTGTTTGTCCCGTTATTGGGACCATCGGTTAGGGAGGTGTCTGCCAACTTTCTCTCCTGTGAAGTGACTCTGTGGAGTGAAATGTCTCAGAGGGAGATACTTTGAGACTGTGTAAAAGTCCTGTCATTCTTCAAATTTTCACCCTCTGGTTTTTGCATCTGTCACTTGACCAAAAACTAATTCATGCCTGAATCAAATATTACTGTGATGGTTACCAAATGGAGATTTTTTTTTTCTTTTTGTTTCAAGTGTACAATATAGTGATTCAGCACTTCTACACATCACCGGATGCTCATCACATGTGCACTCCTTAATCCCCACCATCTATTCCCCATCCTCCCCCCACCTCCCTTCAGGGGACCATCAGGTGGTTCTCTACAAGAGTGTGTTTCTTACTTTATCTCTTTTTCCCCCCTTTTCTTGTTTCTTAAATACCACATATGAGTGAAATCATATGGTATTTGTCTTTCTCTTTTTTTTTTTTTTTTTTTTAACATTTTGTTTAGAGAGAAAGTGCAAGCAGGGGAGGGGCAGAGAGAGAGAGAGGGAGACAGAATCCCAAGGAGACTCCACACTGTCAGCACAGAGCCCGATGCAGGGCTTGATCTCACCAACCGTGAGATCATGAGCTGAACCAATATCAAGAGTTGGTAGCTTAACCAACTGAGCCACCCAGGTGCCTCATGACTGACTGTGTGTGTGTGTGTGTGTGTGTGTGTGTGTGTGTGTGTGTGTGTAAAAAAACACACCTTTTGTATCCATTCATTTATTGATGGACACTGAGGGTTCTTCCATTGTTTGTTGTAAATAATGCTGCCATAAACATAGGGGTGCGTGTATCCCTTTGAATTAGCGTGTTTGTATTCTTTGGGTAAATACCCAGTAGTGTGATTGCTGAATCATAAGGTAGTTGTCTGTTTTTAACTTTTTGAGGAACCTCCACACTGTTCTCCACAGTGGCTGCACCAGTTTGCATCCCTACCAACAGTGCATGAGGTTCATTTTTCTCCACATCCTTTCTAGCATCTGTTGTTTCTTGTGCTGTTGGCTTTAGCCATTCTGACCTGTGTGAGGTGATACCTCATTGTAGTTTTGGTTTGCATTTCCCTGATAATAGGTGATGATGAGTATCTTTTCATGTTGTCTCTTCTGTTGGCTATCTGTATGTCTTCTTTGGAGAAATGTTTGTTCATGTCTTCTCATTTCTTAATTGGATTATTTGTTTTTTGGGTGATAAGTTAGATCAGTTCTTCATATATTTTGGATACTAGCCCTTTATCCAATATGTCATTTGCAAATATCTTCTCCCGTTCCATAGGCTGCCTTTTAGTTTTGTTGATTGTTTCCTCTGCTGTGCGGATTTTTCTGTTGATGTAGTCCTGATTGTTTATTTTTGCTTTTGTTTCCATCGCCTCAGGAAACCTATCTTGAAAGAAGTTGCTGTGGCCAAAGAAGTTACTGTCTGTGTTCTCTTGTAGGATTTTTATAGTTTCACGTTTCACATTTAGGTCTTGAATCCATTTTGAACTTATTTCTGTGTATAGTGTAAGAAAGTGGGTCCAGTTTCATCCTTTTATTTGTCAGTTGAGCCAGCACCATTTGTTGAAGAAACCATCTTTTTCCATAGGAGGCATATTCTTGCCTCTTTTGTCAAAGATTAATTGACCATATATTTGTGGGTTTATTTCTGGGCTTTCTGTTCTGTTCCATTGGTCTGTGTGTCTGTTTTTGTGCCAGTATCATACTGTTTTGATTATTACAGCTTTGAAATAGAACTTGGAAGTCCAGAATTGTGATGCCTCCACCTCTGCTTTTCTTTTTCAAGATTGCTTTGGCTATTTGCGGTCTTTTGTGGTTCCATACAAATGTTAGGATTGTTTGTTCTACCTCTGTGAAAAATGCAGTCAGTGTTTTGATAGGGACTACATTAAATGTGTAGATTGCTTTGAGTAGTATAGACAGTTTAACAGTATTTATTCTTCCAATCCATGAGCATGGAATGTCTTTCCATTTCTTTGTGTCGTCTTGAATTTCTTCTTTCATCAGTGTTTTATAGGTTTCAGAGTACAGATCTTTCACCTCTTTGGTTAGGTTTATTCTAGGTATCTTACTTTTTTTTTATGCAATTGTAAATGGGCTCTTTTCGTAATTTCTTTCTCTGCTGCTTCATCATCAGTGTAGAGAAATGCAACAGATTTCTGTACATTGAGTTTGTACCCTGCAACTTCACTGAATTCATGTATCAGCTCTAGCAGGTTTTTGGTGGAGTCCTTCAGGTTTTCTATGTATAGTATCATATCATCTGCAGATAGTGAAAGTTTTATTTCTTTGTTACCAGTTTGGATGCCTTTATTTCTTTTTGTTGTCTGATTGCTGAGCCAAGGACTTCCAGTACTATGTTGAATAAAAGTGATGGGAGTGGACATCCTTGTCTTGTTCCTGATCTTAGGGGAAAAGCTCTTAGTTTCTCACCATTGAGGATGATATTAGCTATTGGGTTTTCCGGTATACAGACTATTTTGTTGAGGTATGTGCCTTCTAAACTTACTTTGTGGAGGGTTTTATCATGAATGGCTATTGTACTTTGTCAAATGCTTTTGCTGCATCTGTTGAGATGATCAGTACAGTTTTTATCCTTTCTCTTGTGGATGTGATGTATCATGTTGATTGATTTGCGAATATTGAACCACCCTTGGATCACAGGAATAAGTCCTACTTGCTGGTAATAAGTCTTCACATTTCCTATTTCTTCCTGATTCAGTTTTGGGAGGTTATATGTTTCTAGGAATTTATCCATTTCTTTAGGTTGTCCAATTTGTTGGCATATAATTTTTCATAATACTGTTTTACAATCCTTTGTATTTCTGTGACACCACTTATTTCCCATTTCATTTCCGATTTTTTTTTAAATTTTTATCTTTTAATATTTATTTTTTGAGAAAGAGAGCACAAGCAGGGAAGGGACAGAGAGAGAGGGAGACACAGAATCTGATGCAGGTTCCAGGCTCCAAGCTGTCAGTGCAGAGCCTGACATGGGGCCTGAACTCACAAACTGAGATCACAACATGAGCCAAAGTCGGACACAACCCACTGAGCCATCCAGGCGCCCTCATTTCTGATTTGAGTCCTCTCTCTCTCTTCTTTTTCGAAGAGTCTGGCTAAAGGTTTATCAATTCTGTTGATCTTTTCAAACAACCAGCTCCTGGTTTCATTGATCTGTTTTTTTTGTTTTTTTTGTTTTTTTTTTTAGTTTCTATTTCATTTCTGCTCTTTTCTTTCCTTCTACTAGCTTTGGGTTTTGTTTTTTCTAGTTCCTATAGATGTAAGGTTACGTTGTTTGAGATTTTTCTTCTTGAAGTAGGCCTGTATTGCTATAAACTTCCCTCTTGGCACCACTTTTGTTGTATCTTGAAGAGTTTGGACCATTGGTTTTTCATTTTCATTTGTGTCTCTGTAGCTTTTTTTTTTATTTCCTCTTTGATTTCTTGGTTGATTTATTCATTGTTTAGTATCATGGTATTTAACTTCCATGTGTTTTTGGTCTTTCCAGATTGTTTTCTTATGGTTGATTTCTAGTTCCATAGCATTGTGGTCAGAAAAGATATGTGGTATGACTTCAGTCTTTTTGACTTTTTTTGAGACTTGTTTTGTGGCCTGATATGTGGTCTGTTCTGCAGAACGTTCCATGTGAACCGGAGAAGAATGTGTATTCTGCTTTTAGGATGGAATGTTCTGAATATATCTGTTAAATCCATTTAGTCCGATGTGTCACCATTTCCCTAGTGATACTCTGTTTGGATGATCTGTTCATTGATGTAAGTGGGGTGTTAAAAGTCCCCTACTATTATTATTGTATTGATTACTTCCTTTATGTTTGTTATTAACTGTTTAACGTATTTGGGTGCTTTCATGTTGGGTACGTTAATGTTTACAATTCTTATATCTTGTTGGATTGTTTGCTTTATGATTGTAGCATCCTTCTTTGTCTCTTGTTGCAGTATTTGTTTTAAAACTATTTTTTCCATCTAAGCATTGCTACCCCAGCTTTCTTTTCACATTCATGTGCATGATAAACGTTTCTCCATCCCTTCACCTTCAGTCTGTTAGTGTCTTTAAGTCTGAAATGAGTGTCTTATAAGCAGTATATAGATGGGTCTTGTTTTTTTATCCATTCTGTCACCCTATGTCTTTTGGAGCATTTAGTCCATTTACATTCAAAGTAATTATTGATAGATATGTACCTTTTGCCATTTTGTTACTTGTTTTATGGTTGCTTTTGTAGTTCTTCTGTGTTCCTTTGTTCCCTTGCTCTCTTCTCTCACGATTAGTTGGCTTTCTATAGTGATATACTTGGATTCCTTTCTCTTTATTTTTTGCATATCTATTACTGGCTTTTGATTTGTGGTTACCATTAGGTTTGTAAATAACATCTTCTGCATATAGCGGTCTGTGTTAAGCTGGTGTTCACTTTAGTTTGAACCATCCTTTACTCCTCTCCCACATTTAGGTATGTGGTGTCATACTTTACATCCTTCTATTTTGTGAGTCCCTTGATTGATTTTTTACAGATATACTTATTTCTACTGCTTTTGTGTTTCCCACTTTTCGTACTCTCACAGTCTTTCCCAAGAGTCCCCTTTAACATTTATAAGGCTGGGTTAGTGGTGATAAATTCCTTATACTTGTTTGTCTGAGAAACTCTTTATCTCTCCTGTTCTGAATGATAGCCTTGCTGGATAGAGTAATTTTGGCTGCAGATTGTTTTCCTTTCATCACTTTGAATATATCCTGCCACTCCCTTCTTCCCTGTAGTTTCTGCTGAAAAATTAGCTGATAGCCTTATGGGGTTTCCTTTGTATTTGATGTTCTTCTTTTCTCTTGCTGCTTTTAATATCCTCTCTTTATCACCACTTTTTGCCATTTTAATTACCATATGTCTTGGTGTGGACCTGCTGGGTTGATTTTGTTGGACTGTCTCTGTGACTCCTGGATCTGGGTTTGTTTCCTTTCCCAGATTCTTGACGTTTTCAGCAGTTATTTCTTCACATAAATTTGCTCTCCCTTTTCTCTTTTCCTTCTGGGATCCTTGCATTGCGAATGTTATTACACTTGATGTGTCACTGGGTTCCCTAAGTCTATTCTCCTTTATAACTTGTTTTTCTCTCACCTGCTAATAAGCTCAATCACTTTCCATTACTTTGTCCTCAATGGATATGTTCTTCTGCTTCCTCCATTATATTCTATCTAGTGTATTTTTAATTTCATTTATTGTGTTCTTCATCTCTGATTGGTTCTTTTTAAGTCCTTGTTAAGCGTCTTACTAATGTCCTCCACTCTTAAGTCCAGTAACTATATGATCATTGCCCTATATTTTCTATCAGGCATGTTGCTTATCTCCATTTCGCTTAGGTGTCTTGCTGTGATTTTGTCCTGTTCTTTTATTTGGGACATATCCTTCTGCCTCATTTTGTCTCCCTGTTTCTATGTATTAGGAAAGTCAGCTATGTCTCCTGCTTTTGAAGGCAGTGGCCTTGTAAAGAACAGGTCCTGTGTGCCTGCGGGACACCGTCCCCTGTTCACCAAAACCTGGCGTTTCAGAGGTGTCTCCTGTGTGTTTGGAGTGCACCTGACTGTTGTGTCTGGGCCACGTTTACCTTCAGTCCCGCTGTCTGCAGTGGCTCTTGGCCTACTCTGGGCAGTGTTTGGTCTCTGTGGTGTTAGTGGGCCAGTCTGGTGCCACCTTGGGCTTGAGTTGAGTCACACCAGCCATTTGTCAGAGATGCAGTAGCACCGAACTGCAGGCTGCTTTCCAGCATTGTCCCCTGAGAAGCTTTCATTGGCGGACAGGGCCTGCAGTCAGATCAGCTTTCTGCCCCCAGCCCACTGCTGGGGCCACATTCTGACCTTCCCCTGTCCCCGGGCAGGAGGTACTCTGGAGCGGTGCTGGCCCCCATTGGGGCTGCTTGCACACAGCCAGGCTTGGGGGCGCTGCTTCTGATGGGCCCCTGCCCTGGAGTGTGTGGATGCACGGAGTGCCCAGGGTGTAGGAGTGTCCGTGTTCTCAAGGTTTGTTGGGTCTCCTGGGGGAGGAGACCACAGTGCTGGCACTGAGGCAGGCCTGGCTGTGGGTGCGGAGGGAAATGGCACCTGCCAGCTCCTTTGTTTTGCGTGTCCCGGAGGGACAGACACCTTTGGGAGACTCCTCCAGGACACGCTCTCTCACTGCTGCTTCTATGCTGTATCTCCCCTGGGCTGTTTCTCGTGTTGGCTCTTTAAAGGCAGGGACTCAGTTTCCTCTTGACCTCTCGGCTCTCTCAAAGTTGAGCCTGCTGATTGATTGATCGATTGATTGATTTTAGTTATATATTTTTTAAATTTTATTTACTTATTTTGAGAGACAGAACAAATGGGGGAGGGGGAGAGAGAGAGAGAGAGAGAGAGAGAGAGAGAGAGAGAAAGAAAGAAAGAAAGAAAGAAAGAGAGAGAAAATCCCAAGCAGGCTCCACACTGTCAGCACAGAGCCTGACACAGGGCTCGACCCCACGAACTGTGAGATCGCGACCTGAGTCAAAATTGAGACACGCTCAACCGAGCCACCCAGGCGCCCAAGTCTGCTGATTTTTTTAAATTCCAGGTTTTAAGTTTTGCTGATTATAAGAATTCACAAAATTTAGCCTCTCTGGTTTACAAAGCCAGTGTTATGTGGATTTGTCTTCCCATGCAGGCCCCCCGTGTGACGGTCTGTTTCTCTCCCCTCTTCTGTGCCTGCAGGTTCCTCCCTCTGTGCACAGCCCCACTGTCATTTAGCTCCCCACCCTGTCTCCATACTCCCTGCCCTCTTGGCTGTAGCTTCTTCTCCACATTTATTTGCGGAGTCTGTTCTGCCCATCTTCAGGTCGTTTTCTGGGTTAATAACACTAACGTGAGTCTAGTTGTGTCCAGTTGTGTCCTGGGATGAGGTGAGCGTAGGGTCCTCCTACTGCACCATCTTCCAAATGCAGTTTCTCTGTATTTTAGTAGCACGTGGAATTTCAAGCTTGGTTGGAACTTGGCTTACCTCTCGAGTGTATCACATTTTGGCATTCCCAGATGTTTGATTCATACGCGGATTACTGAATCAGTCTGCAGCAAAGATAGTAGTGATCCGTGTACACTAAGTCTCATTTAAACATAACTTTTACTTGGGACACCTGGGTGGCTCAGTGAGTTAACTGTCCGACTTCAGCTCAGGTCATGATCTTTCAGTTCACGAGTTCAAGCCCCGCATCGGGCCCTGTGCTGTGACAGCTCAGAACCTGGAGCCTATTTAGGCTTCTGTGTCTCCCTCTCTGTCTGTCCCTCCCCTGCTTGCACTCTGTCTCTCTCTCTCTCACACACAAGTAAATAAACATTAAAAAAAAAATTAAACATAACTTAATAAACTAGGGCCTTTTTCTTTTTTCTTTTTTTGGATGACTAGAAAACGTGTGAACATTAACAAAAGTTAACTCATTTAGCATTTGTCTCCCTGATAGCTTATATCTAACTCTGAGTTCCTGTTCCATCCAGGGAGGTGGGTTTCTCCTTCATGCATGGTATGAATTTCTAACAGTGATAGTTTATCATTTGTGTGACGGAATTACCTGGGGGACAGGTGAGCTCTCCGGTCACTGGAGCTAACGAGGCTGTGGTTGATCACCAACTGACAGAGCTAGAGATGGAATCCCTTCCCTGTGGGATAGTAAACATCAAGTCTGGTTCTGTACATGGATGCATTACACTGCAAAAATACAACGATTCTGAAAATCACAGGGGAAATACTTATTGTATAAGTCGGAGCTTCCCAAACTTCCTTGGTCCGTGATGCTTAGGGTCTTTCCATAGTATCACTAGACCAAAAGTTTTTTGATTATGTTGTAGCTTTTGAGATGTTACCTAACAATTTTTATATGAAGTAGTTAAGTCAAACAACTTACTGGTGGTTCTCAGAGTACATTGCAGATGTCGCTGTGTTCCTCTTAAAAACTTAAAATATTCTGGGGGTGTTGTGATGCTCAGGACACCGCAGCTCACAGTTTGGGAACTAGCCATATGCAAAAAATGTGTGTATACTCTCTGTGTGTAACTAATCAGGTTTGTATGTATGTAAACAAAGACTGGAAGAAAACAAAGTACGAGTTATGTTTGGCTTATAGATGATTAAAATAATTTTTTTTACGTTTATTTATTTTTGAGAGACAGAATCAGAGCACAAATGGGGGAAGGACAGAGAGAGAGGGAGACACAGAATCCGAAGCAGGCTCCAGGCTCTGAGCTGTCAGCACAGAGCCCGACATGGGGCTGGAACTCCCAGACCGTGAGACCTGAGCCAAAGTCAGAAGCTTAACCAACTGAGCCATCCAGGCGCCCCGATTTTAAAATATTTAAGCCCTTTTAAATCATGTTTTCCTTCTAATTTATTTCTGATTCTTGGGTCTCTGGGTGCAGTCAAGGCTTGTTCTTAGGTCCTTCCTGCAGGAAGGAGCTGGACAGACAAGAGGCTTCTTTTAAGCTCTGGGGCAAGAGTAGTGTGGGAAATTCTACTGCTAAGGAACCCAGCCTTTTGTGATTAAAATGAACTGTGTTCTCTTTTAGGACCATAGGGTGTTTTGGCTGATTACAGGAATTATGTTTATGGGAAGTGGCCTCATCTGGAGGCGTCTGCTGTCATTCCTCGGACGACAGCTCGAAGCTCCTTTGCCTCCTGTGGTATGTGGTGTGTGGTGTGGAGAGTCGCGCGCAGCAGTGCAGCACAGGGGTCACATCTGGGCTCCCGAGACACTCAGCCTGGGCTTACGTGGTCACAGGCTCTGCAACCCTGAACACATCACTTAATTTCTCTAAGCCTCCCTCACTTTCCCCATCTGCCAGTTAAAGTACTAGTGGGAGAGTTAAATAATATACGTAAAGTACTTGTTAGCACAGTGCCTGGCATAGTAAACAAGTTAGAAATACTTCTTCTGTGTGCAGCGCTGTGATGAGCATTATGTATTTAGACAGATGTTAGCAATTCTGCCGCAGGCTTTGTCATAACCCCAATTGAAATGTAGAAAATGTAGTGTTCTCATCAAGATAAGTTTACCCTTTTTCTCCCCCTTCTACTCCTTGTTCACACCAGGAGTAAACACGTAAGATACTGATACAAGTCTTACGGTCCTTCCCTCATGTGGTAGGTAGTTCTCATTTTACTAGGGGCTTTTCTTTTCAGACAGACACCAACTAAAATGATTAATTTCCCTTCTTTATTTAGATGGCCTCTTTACCCAAAAAAACCCTTCAGGCAGACAGAAGCATGGAAATGAAACACAGCTTCCGGCCAGATGGACCCGGATCAAGCAGGAGTGTCCTGACAACGCGGTAGAGACTGGATTATTTGTTTATAGTCACGAGAAACTTCTGATACTTTATTTTCTTTTATAGAATCAGAGACTTGAAAAAAATCACTGATACTTAAATTATAATGTCTGATAAAATATTAGGGCACTCACAGTACTAGAACTTAATTGCAAAGTACTTGCTTTGTAAAAGGCCAAAATTCTATCTTCCACAAAGTGAAAAGGCTGTTTTCAGAGACATGATGTGAGGCATGGAGAGACTGATTTATACATATCAAAAAAAGTACAGCCTCACGCCAAGCAAAGCCTGAAAACTTGATGAACCCGTGTGATGAGACCAGGTAGCAGCTCTTAGGAAGTTCCCAAGAACAAGATTCCCTGTGCTGACTCTCAGGTGACTGGAAAGGTAGGAAAATCTATATTAACCTCAAAACACACTTGGAAAGTTTGTGCTTTAAATCAGTCTTTTCTTGTATTTGCCTCCTTTTTATATAAGGCAAATAAAAATGAAACGATTGAACATCAGCTTACATGGATTCCATTTAATCAAGATTTCACTTTCTTGAACCCTGGAACTATTTTTCTTTGCTTGGCTATAACAAAGCCTTTAGAAATAGTGTCAAAAGAAACTATTTCCCTTCTGTTACTTGGTCGTTCCCGGACTTTAGACAGAGGGGTCACCGCGACCACCCCCGAAAAAAAGTGCACATAGCCACAGATGGGCTTCCTAAAACCAAAAGGTGGATAAACTTTCAGAATTTTGTCTACAGTCAGGTTGGGATTCAGAACTGTGGCTATTTGTAAGTCTCAAAACGGCTATCCGACTTACCATCTTAACTACCATTTTTATATTTTCTGGAGGTTAGTTTTGCAGAACATGATAGCTTTCCTTCCCTTCAAAAGTAACATGGAAGATTCCAGAGCAGCTCTTGTACTCCAAAGAACAAATATGCCAGTGATGTTGGGATCACCTGATACTACAACAGGATGTCATATGGGGAAGTTTAGGAGTCCGTTTACCAAGTGGTTTGGTGATAGCTCCTGGAACAGCATTTTTATTCCTAATTTGAAAGAAAACGGATGAAGTTGTCAATTTTCCCCACTCCCAGGTGCGGTTACAGGAGGCCTTCAAAGGTGGAAGATAGAATGGCAGGAGCTGTGGCCTGAGCCCAGGGCAGAGTGGCCCCCAAGTACGCTCTGTGGTGTGGGTGTTGGAACATGGATAGACGTGGCTCTCTAGTGTCCTGAATCTGTGCGGTGGTTTTCAAGACAAAGTCTCTCTGGTAATCCTTAGATTTCACAGGACACTCTTTGGCCCACCTCAGAGCACCTGCTGCTGGTCTTGTGCTATCACTGTAAAGTAGGTTATAAACGTTAACTGTGACAGGGGAAGAATTGAAAGCCCAGAGGACTTTGATTTGACTGAGATCAGACACAATTGAATTTTGGCCTTTTTCCTTTTGGTGTGACTTAGTTTGCAGACTTGGGTAAGATAATTTTTTTGATGAGTCCCATCTCGTCAATAAAAGGGAAATGGCAATTACCTCCTTAGTCTGCAGAGAAGTCACTGATGGTTTATCAGATAATCTAAGGTGCTCACATCAAGGAGGATTTCAAAATGTCAGCCAGCTCTGCTTAGCAGACAGTAAGTAATAAGATGGCCTACACTGAAAATTACAAAGTTCAGTGGTTTTAACTTCTGTAAATAAAACGTTAATACCAAACACTTGGTTACGTAAGCGAGCAGTCTTATCACCTGTTTCACAAGTTCAAGGAACAATATTCTTCAGACTGTCCATTTTTGGAAGGCAGAAAATAGCATCCTAAAATGACATCTGAACACTCGCTTTATTCTTGATAAACCGATTGTGATGAATAACCACTAAATAAAAAGATCGTGGGGAGTCATTCTAAGAGTTGTACACAGCTTTATTTTTTGGAATTGCAATGTTAAACACACTTTAAGTGGTACCTGTGGAGGTGGGCTAATGGATGGTGCCTGGACTGGGGCATTCAGAGATCTGAGTTTATTCCAAGACCCACTTCAGATCGCTCTAAATCTGCAGTACAAAGGCATAAAACCGTTCTGATCTCGAAGCAAGTTGTTACATATACATAGAAAAACAGACCGCAAGTATGTACATGTGTTTTGAGATCTTGAAATAAAGGTAACTGAGTTAAATTATTAAGTTCAGATTTGTGTTGAGAGCTTAAAACCCTACAAGATGTTTCCATTTCTGTTACCCATTTCGGAATCTATGCTGAGAACTACAGTTAGTGGAGTGAAAACGTAACCACATGATGCATTGGACTCTGTGCCAGGTTGACCTCCAACAGTAGGAATACAAATTAGCACTTCTGAATATGG
Source organism: Panthera uncia (assembly GCF_023721935.1). Lineage (NCBI taxonomy): Eukaryota > Metazoa > Chordata > Mammalia > Carnivora > Felidae > Panthera > Panthera uncia. The sequence goes on along the minus strand of NW_026057581.1, from coordinate 4,795,784 downwards.
CTAAATGTCCTATATAAAATCCTACACGAAAACTTGCCTCCAACCTTATACCTTTTAACCTTCTCTGCCTGGTGCTTGCTGTCTGGTATGTTTAGGCATTAAGAAGAATGTAAGTCGTTAGGGCCTGTGTTGAAACACGATCATTATCAGTGAAGCGTGGACAAGGTCTTCCTCGGGGCTGGCAGCGTAAAGGAACCCACGCTTGTAAGGAAAGGTCCAGTACTAGACAGGCGTCCGTTCTGCACTCAGACGTCTCAACTTATATTACAGTCAACTAATTTCTGGGCCCTAAAGATGAATTTCTCTTAAACTAAAAAGAATAATTCACATAAGTAGAACTAGCAATAATTGTTACCCAAATGAAACCAAATGGTATTTGTGCTTTTTGCTGTTCCCTAGGGAACCATGCAGATGGCCTGCCTCTCTTTAGGAAAGGGGACAGTCACAGGACTCATCCAGAGGTGACTTTGTGTCCTGTTTCCCTGTATGTACTCACCTGTGCTCACAATTAACTCTAGTAGCTTTCCCTAGATTTCTAATTCAACTTTTACTCTTCTGCTGGACTCCTTCTTTAGAAGCTGGGTTCTTGTCATTACTTCTCCCTGCACTTTTAGTACCTTTCACTAGTGTGCTTCCCTGTTACAGGATCAGTAGTAATGGTTTCTCACATTTTTAGTGAAGCTAAAACCCTGGGGTAGATTCCTTTCCCTTAACTATGCTGCACTGCAGGACTGGCGGATGAAATCTGCTAAAACCAGCCCAGGAACAAGAGAGACCAAGGCCTGCTTCTCTGCCTGGTCCCTTGCAGTGGCCGCTGGCTCAGGCCAGATCTCTTCTCTCTACCTAGTTTGTACCAACTCAGTGCGACAGCAGCTCCTCTTGGGAGGTCCTAGAACAAGTGGAAAGTCACTAGACGCCACAGTTAGGACAGCCGCTTCTACAAAAGCATTTGAGGGCACTAAAAGGTAAGGAGGTTTTAGTCTTGTATTTATCCTTCACTATATGAAACACTGAAAATGAAATAATCCTCCCAAGAAGGGACCAAATCAGTCACAGCAGGTGCCTTTGCAGTTGTGAGGTTATCCTTCACCCCCTTTTCACTATACTAGTTCTCTAATTTGTTTTCCTATATACTACACTATTTCACTTTGATTGGAACGGGTCACTGTTTTGAAAAGGAAATTTTTAGGAGAAATTGTGATAGAGAACCACAGAGAGGTCTTTCCAGGCATCAGAAGGACGTAGCTAGTCCTGTGAAGAGGAGAGACGTTGTACAAAGGTCTGAGCACAGGCAGTAAGTCAGGAATAAGTTTAAATGCAAGGGAAGCAAGGACTGAAACTCTGGAAGAGGACGGGACCTGGCTCACCAGAGCCCCTGTCACCATCTACTGCATCGTCGTCCCAGACGGGGACATCTCCACTCCCAGGAGCCCCGCCCCCAGCAGGAACGCTCCCCCTGGAGATGACTGGCACAAGAGACGGACGCAGAGGAGGACAGCCTTTAGTCTAGGCCAAGGCTGTAGACGTGAAGTGCCCCAGAGAGTCGGGCTCCCAAAGAGCTCCTTCCAGCAGCAACGACAACTTGGTTCTGCAGAGGACACAAAACATTTTGATGATTCATAATGCCTTTAGTTTCTGCCATAATCCAGGCATCACGTTATGCTCTGGTGATAAGACGTTGTTTAAATCCCGCATTCTCAGATCTGTAGGTTCAGAAAACCAGGGCTGAGGAAGTTCCGTCCCTTCTCTGGGGGCAGACCCTGCTGCTTGAAACCATTTCGGAACCATCCTTCAGAAGTGTCTTCAAAGCCTGCAGCCAGTGTTTAAACTGTTTTCCCTGGGGGCAGGTCTACATGCTGGGAGCCTGGACTTGATCCTGAACCCAGGCTGGCCAGGGTCCAGCCGGCCAGAGCAGGGAGCGACCGCGAAACGGCCAAACCTCCTGTGAAAAGTTCTACTGATTTGATTTTGAGAACTACACATGGAATCCAGAATAATGGCTAACATTTCCTGACCCCTTACCACACTCCCTCTTACCACACTGCCCTTTGCTGTTGTATACCCTAGTGTGAAAAGGAAAAATGAAAATCTTGCCTTCTTATTTATGGAAGTATTTACTTGATTTGCCTGTAGTTTAGTTTCATAGTTGAGCTGTAGTTGCCTGTAGTTGAGCTTAGTCTCCATTTCACACCTTCCTTTCCTGCCTCCTGTCCAGCTAGTCAACCTCCTCCTGGTTCCTGGCAGCTCACCTTCCCCGGCTCCCGCTTTCTGACTGCCTTTGGCTCTTGCTCAGCATACGTGGGCCTGTGTTACCGGGCACATTTCCACCTAGACGGTAAGCACCTGCGTGCAGGAACCAGACGTCAGGTTTGCGTGCTTCTCCTGGGCGTCGTATGACACAGCGCGGCCAAGGCTCACCTGTGCGCCCCGTCCTGACTCTGGCTTCATGCTCTCGAGTCTTCAGACTCCCAACCTGAGTCTCCGTAAACCACCACTCTGACAGGCCTCAGGTGGTCCGTGTCCATCTCTAAGCTGCTCCCATGCTGCCATCCCAGGTGTGTGTTGTGCAGGTGAGGGCGGGGCGGGGGGGGGGGGGGGGGGGGGGGGGGGTTGCAGCGCATTCAGTGTTCACCCCAGGGGAATGGTCGTTACGAAGGAGAACGTGCAGCGTTGTACGCAGTCAACCATAACTTACTTCTAGATGATCTGTACCACTCCTCAGGTGGCATAAGGGATGCTGGGTATGTGTGATTCTTACATAATACATGGGTTCTTGATAACGTCTAACTTTCAGAAAATGCATTTTAAATGCAAGCCAAGCTTACGACACATTCTGTCACCAGACATTCTGAGAATCCTCCCATAAACTTCATCTCTTTTTCTGGATAACCCTAAACTTTTACTTAACCAGGCTTGACTATATAGATAGTAAAGCAAGAGCCATTTGAACTGGTGGCCACCCGAGAGCAGTTTCACTAAACGGTAAGAAGCTGGAGGTCACCCACCCTGCCACACTCCATGATCTATGAAGGCCTCCCATCCCACCGTTAGTACTGGTCAGACTTTCAGACTATGCTTTAGCCTTAATCCTGTCAACTTCCCACATGTATAAATCTTGTTTCTCTCAAAGCTCACACAGTTCTGTAGAACATCCTCTCCTAAATGAATGAATGGGTTCGGTGCTTTAGCTTTATACTTGAAGATAAAACTCTTTAACTGCTGTACCCATTAAAATCCAAAATGTGCATACCTTTTGGTCTAGCAGTCTGCTAAGAATATCATTAGCAGCACAATTAGTTTCTTGTAATGGTTAGAGAGAGGGAGAGAGAATTCCAAGCAGGCTCCATGCTGTCAGCACAGAGGCTGACACAGGGTTTGATCTCCCCAACTGTGAGATCATGACCTGAGCCCAAATCAAGATTGTCAGATGCTTAACTGAGCCACCCAGGCACTCTGAGGCTTGCACGATTCTATAAAAATGGAAGTAACTGAGAAAGGGAACCAAATAAAACCAATACGATGCAGCCATTGAAAAGACCCCAACAACTCCATGTGTATTGGTCTGAGAAGAGCCATCAGATGCTATAGAGCACATGGAGGTGACGAGGCCGTGTAGGTAGAGCGCGTGCACGCACACGTTTACGTGTTTGTCCCGGAATCTGGACGAAACCATGCCAGCATATTAACAGTGGTTATCTGACATGGCGGGGTTTGCAAACTCTCTGAAAGGGCCAAGATGATGATTACTTCAGTCTGTGGGGGACCTCGGTCTCTGGGACAGCTAATCGCCCACCATTGCATTACAGTAGCTGCCACAGAGACACGGGAGCAGGAATGTGTTCTGATAAAACTAGGGACGCTTCATACAAGTCTCAGGTGTCACCCAGCCACTTAAACTGTAATAATCATTTTTAGCTCATGGCCTGTACAAAAACTAGTCCCACAGGCTGTAATCTGCCAGCCCAGCCCTGAGGGTTGAATGGGAAAGTGATGAGACTGTGTATGGATGTTATTTCCTTTTTTGTGTTCCTCTTTTTCAAATACAACCTTTTAGATGAAAGACCACCCCCCACCCCAGCCTTAGGATATAAACGTCCAAAGGACAGTCTTCATACCCACCTTGTTTTTCGACCTCACGGTAATCACGGAGCTCCCAAACCTTGAACTTGCCTGTAAAGCAGTGTCTGTTAATGGTCTTTTGAAAACATACTGTAATATCTTATCAGTTTAAAATAAGGGAAAGGGCGCACTTCTGTGGTTTCTCTTTCTTCATTCCTTCAGGAGGTACTTACTTCAGGAGAAATCAGTACATACTGAGCCTGAAAGGAAGGGGAGAGAAGGGAGACTTGTGTTACTGTCGATGCAGGTTTTAACCACTCATCCTGAAGCCCCACATTCACATCTACATTCTGGAGAAGTCCTCAACTCATGCATGCCCTTTGACACCAGAAATTCCACTCACAGGAGTGTAGCTCAAGAAGACAGATGGACAGAAATGTTCATAGATGGATATTTATATCCTTATTTATAACCGTGAAATGAAATGGACTGAGGGACTAATAGCCCCTCAAATAACGTCTACGTAAACTATGGTGTGTCCACAGATAAAACAGGCAGCCAGGAAGTCCACTGTATGAGGATAGAAGGCATGGAGAAATGTCAACTACGTTGGCAGGGAAGACCAGGTCAAGTTACAAAATTGTGTACAAGATGATCATGGCTGTTAATAAGCCCTATCCACACCCACCCTGTAAGGGTGAAGAGTGTCCTAAAGAATCAGCTCCTGGTGCAGGGCCCTGGCCTGCCCTCTCCCAGCACCGTGACCTGGTGCACCTTCCTCACGGACATTCAATGTCTTCATCTGGCACAGTACCCACATAGTAGCTTGGAGGTGGCTTGAAGAAGTAGCGGTGAGGGAGACAGGTCTATCAAGTGTTAACGCAGTGCCAAGTACAGAGTAGGTGCACAATAAATGGGAACCATTAAGCCGACAGAAAAGCATACCAGAAGGACACACCTCAGAAGGTTAACAGAAGGCATCGTCTCTGCAGAGTGCAAATCTAGGTAGAGGATTCGTACCACTTGTATTTTCTAAAATTTTTACAATGAACTGTACTTTTGCAATTAAATAAGGTTGTTTAAATTTAAAAATGGTGTTTTAGGCCCAGGCAACTTAAAAAAAAACCCACCTGAGAAAAGGGATGAACAGGAAGCAGTGAACAGGAAACAAAAGGGGGCGTTTTGATGGAATCCCAGGGGGCTGCTGTGGGCCCTAACCAAGCAAGTCAGGCTGGGACCCGAACGAGCAGGACCCTACGTCCAACTGGACTTGAGCTACAGTGGCAAGCAGACGTGGAAGAATGCAGGGCTGCTCGGGCCTATGCCACACAGGCAAGTGATTGTGCTCTGACCGCCAGACAGCTCAAACCGTCAGAGTTGCGCAGTGGACACGATGTCACAAGGCATCCGCAGGTAGCCGCCTTCCCCAGCGTAGCCTAGGATTCCACACGGGCCCACGTTACCTTTTCCTCAGGACACGGAGCTGCCCAGGACTTGCATCTGCCCGTCATGTCGCCAAAGGTGGTCTGTTTGCCATTGTAGACGTACACCCGGCCATCTTCCCCTCCCAGCAGCCCGGACGTGATGTCTGTTATCCGCAGTGGGGCTGCCACGAGGATTTCATCTGCAGACGACAGAAATCAGAACTGGGTCCTAACCCAACCTCCCGCAAGTCCTGTGAGCACATCCCCTAAATCGTCTACCCGGTTTCATCCCAGCACAGTCAAGGCTCTGGTCCCCAGTCGATCATTCCTGGACAACAACTGACGTGCATGGCTCTCATGTTACCACCTTCAAGAAGTGGAACTTTCTCTTGGCTCTGGTCTTACCGAGCTCTAAAATCTACCTAAAGGCCTTGGGTCACTGAGCTGTCGATGATAAGGGCAGAGCCTAGATGACCCAGTTCGGGGGCCAGTCTGATGACTGGGGAGCCAGTTCTTGGCCAGAGGCCCTGTTCCTCTCCTACCTAAGCCGTCGCCATCCAGGTCACTCAAGTGCAGAATGCCACCGAATCGGGAGAAGCGGCGGTCTCCGCTGAAGGTGCCGAGCAGAGGCGGCTGCGTGTCCAGCGTCAGTTCATACATCCGACCGGTTCCACCCTGGTGCAAGGTCATGGTCAGGAACGCCATCTTAGACTTCTCATCTGAAACAAACCAGGGCATGGTGTCTGCTGCCATCACAGGAATGAAGAGAAAATGTAAAGGGCTGAATGGAGTTCTTCTCGCTTCAGTCTTCTGTACCTTGAGTGACACAACTGCTCAGAATCCCACGGGACTGGGGGGGGAGTGGGGGGGAGGGAGGTTAGCGCTGACCAACGGTGGCCATGAGGAGACCAAACACTGGTTAGGCTCAGTGATGTCCCATCAGACAGGTCTGACCCCTGCAATACATTCTCCACACAACCATCTTTTTTTTACATCACAAACTTCCTGTGAGATACACAGTCTAAATTCTTCACGAGGCCTTCCGTGGGCTCAGGAGGCCTTAGAGAATCGGCTACTTACAGCTCTAGTGTTTGGGGGCCACGTCCCCCTTCTCACCCACACGTCACCCATCACAGATTTAAACCACAGCCCCTTCTATTTCTTAAGTCTGGGCCTCTGAACATGATGTGCTGTCTGCCTGGAACCTGCATCCTTCCCCCACACCCCTTTGCCGGCCGACTCCTGCGCTTCTGGAACGCGGCCCTGCTCTCGCCTCTGCTGCAAAGCCTTCCCTTCCCTCCCGTGTGCGGCCACAACACGCTGTGCCTGCTGCTTCCCGTGCCCCTCGCAGGGGAGCCTCGCTTCTGTTCACCGGGCCTCTCCTGCACCTGGCTGTCAGTTCCGTAAGCAATGGGACCGTGACTTAGTCACACAATGTGCTTAGAAACACGTTGCTTGGTTCAGTGCAAGTATGGGATGGATGGTTTTTAAATGGGTGAATATTGAACAGTTTTTAAACAAAGCTAGAATTTCGCCTATATAGATCATCTGGAACACAACCTCGATTTCAGAAATAAGTACCTTCTCAAAAACAACAATGGCATCTGTCGGTTGGGGTTGCTGGTCCCGGGAGGCTTACGATGACCCAGGCAACGCGTCCATGAACAGGTACAATCTTGTGTCATTGTCTTAGTATTGTGTGTAGAACTGACTACAGTAAAACCTTGGATTGCAAGTAACTTGTTCTGCGAGTGTTCTGAAAGACTAGCAAACATTGCTAATAAGTTTTAACCTGATCAATGAGCAATGTCTTACAATGAGTCATACATGACCCTGAATGTCACATGACCACAGCTGAGCCACTGGTTCTTGAAATTCGCTTTGATGTACGAGTGCTTTGGATTACAAGTGTGTTTCCGGAATGAATTATGCTTGCAAACCAAGGTCGTACTGTATTTTCTTGGACAGCCTTCCCTCATGCCCTGTTCATAGCCAGCTGTCAACTAGAACCAACTGAAAGCTCAAAGCAGAGCCAAGAATAGCGGTGGGAATAACAGCGAGGACAAAAAGGAAACAGCCAGCACTTTGAAAGGCTCAGCAATCTGGGCTCTTGAACATAAAGGGACTCGAGCTCCCTGGGGTCACAGAACACAGTAATGCTGGGAGCTCTGGCCACAGGGAGGAGGATGAAGTGCCTGCCTGCAGGGGCGGGGGACAAATGTGGCTTCTCCCTCTGGCTCTGCCTGCCTGCAGGGTGGGCATATCATGCTGGTTTTGCTTCCCGTGGGATGCACACAGACCACAGCCAGGTCTGCCTTCTAGATGCACTCCTGAGTCCACACCTGTGCCGCTCGTACTGCAGGCCAGATGTGATGGCCTGCAGACCCAAACTCTCTCTCGGAGAAGTCACCCCATGGTCACTTTGTGGGCCAAGATCAGAAAAGCCTGAATGTGGCTGCCCATCCAGACCACATTCTCCAACCCAATTTTTGGAAGACACATATTTTGATAGGAATGATTCATGAGTCCACTTCTCAAATGGCTCCAAGTGCAGAAGGTTGGGGGAGGGGAAGCAGTGATTAGCACTTCCAAAACTCTTACTTTTTATCATAGTCACAATTTCAGCACGGTGTTGCTTTCAATTCTCAGAATTTGAAAAGGACTCAAAAATCAGCAAGCCATGAAGACATGGGAGAACCTTAATGCAGAATATGCATAATGCATAAAGAAGCCAATCCGAAAAGGTTGCATACTAGGATCCCAACCGTATGCCGTTGTAGAGAAGGCAAAGCCATGGAGAGGTAGAAAGATCGCTGGTTCGCCAGGAGCTAGGAGGGAAGATGGATGAAGAGGTGAGCACAGAGGATTCCTAGGGCAGGGAAACTATAATGGATACAGGTCCTACGTTTGTCCAAACCCATGGAATATTCAGCACAAAAAGAGAATTTTAATGTAAACCATAACCTGGGTTCTAATGGTGGGTCTGTGTAGGTCCATCAGGTATAACAGATGCACAGTCTGGTGCAGAAGACAGCAGGGCCCACAGTTCATGGGGGGGGGGGGGGGTAGGAGGGGGTTACGGGAAATCTCTGTACTTTCCACTCGATTTTGTTGTAAACCTAAAACTGCTCTAAAAAAGTCTATAAAGGGTTCAGACACTTTAAATTTTTGGCCATTCCAAATACCTCATTTCTGACAGATGGTAACTAGAACTTCCAAGGATCGTGTCATAATGTGTACGTTATATACACCTGAAACATATTTTTCAATAAAATAAATTTTAAAATACTTCATCTTCAGGTTGATGCAAATTAAACAGTGGCTTACAATACACATTTTAAGCAAGAGGGAAAAAAACAAACCCAAGGTTATGTTTCAGTATTTCTCTATCTGTTATTTGAATAACAAAAGTCATCCAGCAGACCTTGGGTTTTTTAAAAGGGATAGATCAGGATCGGGGGTGAAAGTTTTTTTAAGCACACAAGTGTTTTAGTCACTTCTCAAGACTAAGTTCACTTACTGTGACAGCAGAACACACAGCTGTCGTAACACACGGGTGTGTCCCTGCAGCTGGACCCCTGCACGAGCCACAGGAATGGGGACACCGCTTTGCGATGTGGCTCAACACTTGCGACTCAAACTATGAATCATGTTACTTCACGTGGCTGACTTTCCGGACTACCGTGAAATAGTAAAAACCAGAAGTGTCAAACTTGGGAATGCCAGGATTTTTTACATATCATTCATTACAAAAGGTGTGGAAAACACCCCCAAAAAAGTATAGTGAAGTTGTACAATGCATCTGTTTCTTTCTGGAGACTGACACCCATAGACGTGTTAAACAAAATGGAGATTGTTATGGATTATAAAATTTTATACCCACTTAAGCCATTTCTAATTTTTTGCTATTATAATTAACACTGTGAGAAAGATCTTTCCCTGCAGCTCTGAAATAACTTTCTGAGGGCAGATTCTTAGAGACTATCCATACAGCATCCAAAGGAATGAGTATCTTTAAGGCTTTTGCCATTTAACCAAACCTTTCTAGAAGGGCTATATCAGTTCACATCTCAGCAGCACTGTGCGAGTGCCCACCTCCTCTCAACCCCTTTCAATACTGAAAACGCTTCATAGGTCATCAACACCCTAAAGTCCCCGCTGAATATTTAAGCCGTTCGTTGTGGCCACGTTCTGAACCAAAGATTCTGCTGACCCAGAGAGAGAGCTCAGGGTGAAGGGGACAGGCCCGACAGGGTCAAGCTCCAGACCACCAGCATCTGGTGAGTACATCCAGTTGTTCCAAGTTAGGTGACCCTGTACCACAGAGCCGTGATTCCCATCTACACCGAAGCTCTCCCGTGAGCCCCCGGGAGATGCAGATATGCCAACCCTTGGAAGGGAACACAGTGACACTGTCTGCCGTCCACATGAGCTACCTGTTGGAGGCAGTTCATGGTTTTCACACTAGTTCCCTACGATCCTTTGAGTGACATCATATCTTTGCCAACTGGGATTTTAGGGGTTATAAAGTGCAGGTACCACGAGAAAATCTGTGTGGATTAAAAATGAGGGTGGTCATGTCTAACAATTTTTTTTTTTTCAACGTTTTTTATTTATTTTTGGGACAGAGAGAGACAGAGCATGAACGGGGGAGGGGCAGAGAGAGAGGGAGACACAGAATCGGAAACAGGCTCCAGGCTCCGAGCCATCAGCCCAGAGCCTGACGCGGGGCTCGAACTCACGGACCGTGAGATCGTGACCTGGCTGAAGTCGGACGCTTAACCGACTGCGCCACCCAGGCGCCCCGAGGGTGGTCATGTCTAATCTGATTCCAGGTTTGAGAAGCTGTACGGCAACCAAAAGGAGCCAAGTTCTTAGGACATAGATACAGCATGTGCCACACAGGCAACCACACGGGGCCCCAGGCTTGGCTTAATGCTTTCCAGTCACCCGCCTAAAATTCTGAATAATTTGTAACAAAGGGCTCCACATATTCATCTCGTACCAGGATTCACAAATAATGTGGGTGAAATACAGGCAAAATACACGTAAAAAATAGGTAAATCTGGGGTGCCTGGATGGCTAAGTTGGTTAAGCAACCAACTCTTGATTTCAGGTCAGGTCATGAGCTCACAGTTCATGGGTTCGAGCTCCGCGTCAGGCTCTGTGTTGGCCGTGCAGAGCCTGCTTAGGATTCTCTCTCTTTCTCTGCCCCTCCCCCACTCACATGCGCTTTCTGGCAAAATAAATAATAAAACCATTAAAAAATAGGAAAATCTGAACAAGATTCAACTGGTGGATTACATCATGTCAATAACCTGGTTGTGACACTGTTGTGGTTTACAAGTATTATCTTGGCAAAAACTGGATAAAATGTCACGTGGATCTCCCCATGTTATTTCTTACAACTGCATGTGAATGTATAATGGTCTCAAAAAAGGTCAAATTGTATATAATACACATGTAATAAGATATATAAATTAACCTTTTTATAACTTATACAGTATTTTGAAATAGGAAATTACTAAGACCGTAGGAACGTTAAAACAAAGTTTAGAAAGCTCTAATCACAGCATTCCAGTAGAAAGAGATGTGAGGCAAGTAAAATCACTAATGTGTGTTGCAGGAGTTTGGAAATCACTACCTTGACTGTGTAAAAAGGGGTGGGGAGTGGGGAAGAACAACTTTTCCAAAGCTAAGTCAGCAAGTTCCTGGTGTGACAATGCTGTGTCCTGAATCATGCAATGAAAGATCTCACCATTCTTTTGCCCAATCCACTCTGCTTATTATATCGTATGCAACAAAAATCTTCCCGAAAAATAATTTGACAGGATGCAGTTAAGAGCCTTACTATTAGACCCTCTAGTCCAGAAACTCCACCTCCAGGAACCGATTTTAAAACTATTCAGAAAGGCAAGGTTTTCTGTACATGGATATTCAATAAGACCCTGTTCACAACAGTGAAAAATTGGAAACATCCTAAATTTCCAGAATAGGGATGATGTTAGTAAATGTTGGCATGTGCACGTGGAAAAAAAAAATGTGATAGGTATCGAAAACCACATTTAAGAATCTTAGTAACATGAGAACACGCACAAGATATAGAATAAAAAATCAGGTGTGAAAATGCGTATATATTATACACACAACACGTAGTATGAGCTTCAGTTGTTAAGTATCTGGATAAGGGTGATTTCTATATACATCTTTGTATTTTCACAAATTTCTACAATAAACGTGATTCACTTTGATACTCTTGAAGTGAGTACGGTTTTTGTCGGCTTTTTAAAACTCTTCCCCCATAAAGCAAATAAAATAATGGTTTATGAACACATGTCCTCAGAGCAGACCTAGTCCTGGTGAATGGATTTACAGAATCTTCTGAACGCCCCTCTCATCCAAGCACAGTGGGACAGGAGCTTTAAAAACACACTAGCTCACTTTCATGGGGGATTTTCAACAAATCTTTGAGAGGGACGTTATAATTTGTATATTGCAAACGATGATGCTAACATTCAGGGAGGTTAAGTAACTTCCCCCGGGCTTGTGCAGCTTGTGATTAATGAGAAAAGGAAATCCTCAAAATCAGGTCTGCCTGGCTCCAGATTTCACAACTCTCCCCCAGTAGGGCACAGTCAAGGAGCCACGTGAGAAACAAGCAGCCAGGTTTCCTGGCGAATGACCTACCATGCGTCGGGGCTCCAACCAGCAGCACCTGTTTCCGGGTCCCATTCACCATCACGTGACCACTTGACAAGGAAGTACCCAGCTTCCCCATTGCCTGTGAAATGCAAGGAGTCAGTATGGTACAACTCAGAGAACCCTCCGTGGCGCCCCCTGTCCTGGGGAGGGAGCGGCGGCCATACCTTGTCTCCAGAAATGGTGAACCGGCTTCGGCAATTTGGCGGGAAATAGCCATACACCCGTCCGAGGCTCTGTTTCTCATCCTGAGTGCGGTACAAATGGCCCAGACTGGAATGAAGCAGGCGGGGGTCAGCTGCTGGGGCCCGGGATTAAGAACTGACCGGGTGTTCAGGTCCAGGACCGAGCAAAGAGAAGCCTCCTTTTCCCCACCCTGCCCCCCCCCCCCTGCCCCGGGATCCTTGGCATGGAGCAGGGGTGGCTTCCAGATCGAATCCCGGTATTAAGACTCTCCAGGTCCGGGGCTCACCACTCGGCCTCCCAGCTGACAGCAGGTATAGGGAGGCCTACGGTCACGGCTGAACGGTGCTCCCCCAAAATTTGCATGTTGGAGTCCTAACCCCAGCACCTCAGATTATGTATATTTGGAGATAGGGTCTTTAAGGCGGTAGTTATGTTACAATGAGGTCATGAGGGCGGGGCCCTAATGCAATCTGACTGGTGTCCTTGTAAGAACAGAAAGACCAGGGAGGCGCACGGAGTAGAGGCCGTATGAGGATGGAGAGGCGGCCCTCTGCAAGCCAAGGAGAGCCCTCAACCCTGCCAATACCTTGACCTTGGGTTTCCGGTCTCCGGAACGGTGAGAAAAGGACTTCCTGTGCCTTACGCTACCCAGTCTGGGGCACGCTGTCGCGGCAGCCTGGCAAACGGATGCGCCTCTCTACCTCGTTCTTAAACTTCTAAGGAGGAGGATTTGCAACCTCGCCCCAGAGCCTTCTTCGCTTTTCCTCGCAGGGTAAGGCCTCGGCCCCTGTGTCTGAGCCCCACCCTTCCGCGGGCTCCCACGGCGGCCTCGGGTGCCCACCGGTCCCCGGCCCCACCCTGGGCGCTTGCCTGGTGCTGTTCTTCCAGGTCGGGCTCCCGACCAACAGCAACGTCCTGTCGTCCACGCTGAGCCCGTGCAGGGAGTAGCCTAGCCAGGAGAAGTCCTCCTCACCCCTCACCATCCAGTCGGCCGCCTCCACGTCCAGCTTTTCTACACGAGACCACCAGCACCGTTTACCCCACACGGGAGGGGGCGGGGCGCCGAGTTTTTGCCGGAGCTCTCAGATACCCCCCAAGCTGTTCGCAGGGCCCCCACCGTCAGAAATGGATCCCCCGCTTCACACGAGAAGGAAATCTCCAGAGCTCACTTCTGTGGCGCACAGGATGCAATACGGACGGGGTTGGGGGGGGGCGGGGCGGGCATCCCTGGGATGCCTTCGGGCTTCCCACGCTTCCACAGAGAGACTCTGCCAACAACCCACCGGCCCCCTTGGATCTGGACCTAGAAGCTGGATCCCTTTTTGTACATCCTGTGACTCTATCCACAGTACCTGCGGGAACACCTGCCAGACTAAACGCTGGTAGATTTCAGTGAAACGATCACGGGATGAGGAAGAAAGGACACGAGGCCATGTGCACCAGCACAGACTAGAGCCGGGAGGCCTCTGCCCCCACCCCCCCCAACCCCCCCAACCGGCGTTACCTTTGCCGCTCCCTTTGGGGCCGGAATGAAATGCAGCTACCATGCCCTTCTGTTTCCCTCCACCCGGTGCAAAGGGGGAGCCCATCACCAGATCGGGCACACCGTCGCCATTCACATCCGCGGCCAAGAGCGTCCAGCCCAGGTTACAGTAGGTGTCCTGTAGGGGAGACCAGGAAACTGCGTGACACCCAGAGGCCGACGGCGGGATGCGGCGAGGTCTGGTTCACTGCCCTCGGCCAAGGCGCAGACATACCTGGCAGGTGATGGTGACGTTGGGGCGAGAAGACATCCCTCCTCGTGTGGGGCCAAAGTAGACATACACAGCACCCTAGGCAAGGCAAGGCAAGGCAAGGCAAGGCAAGGCAAGGCCAGGCCAGGCCAGGACGGTCGGGAGGCTTGGGTGCTGAGCCCAGAGCCCCAAAGAAGAGCAGGAGACGCAGGAACGGTGGTAACATAAGCCACACGAGTCCCTACTGTCAGGAGCCCAGGGACGGAAACCCGGCCCACGCATCTGCTGCTGTGCTGAGACGGTTTTGAGGTCACCTCCATCAGACTGGTGGAGCCCCCGACGCGGACACAGTCACTGTCACTCATCTGTGCGTGCCACCCACACCTGTCCGTGCGTTCGCAGGACGATTCGCCCGCCTCCCCCGTTCGAGGCCAGCTCGGTTTCCGGCTCCTCCGTGGGGCCTCCCCTGACCCAGCCCATCAGTCCTCTGGACACGACTCGTGTGTGCCTCGAGACGCACACGCCGTGCCATCACTCTGTGATGCAGACCATTTCCTGTCCTCTCACTTGCCGGTCTCCATCCTCATTCGTTCTAGAAGCATTTATGTGCCACTTTGGGCCAAGCACTGGAGGAACCATGATAAATAACAACACTCTGTCCTCCCAAAAAGCTAGCAAGCGGGCAATGACAACACCACGGCATGAGGGGCAGAGGGTGCCATGTGAGGCCGGGAAGTGTCACCCACACTGGGGTTTGGGGGACAGTTCTGGCACGGGTCTCACGTGGCCTCTAAAGGAAAAGGGAAGAAAGGACTTTCCAGCAGGGAGGGAGCTGCCCAAGCTGGGTGCTGGTGTGCAGGGGCCTGTGGGCCCAGGAGTAGAGGGGGGAGGGCAGAGGGTGAGCTCGTGGCGGGCGGTGGGGTGGGTTGGTGATGAAGGGCCTTTGACCTTTGTGCTCACACATGGCACAGAAGCTGGGCCTGCCATGCACGGGGTACACGCAGACAAGAGCCCACATTCCAGGACCGGATCTGGGCAAGGAACAGGGACGGGGTGGGGTCTGTGCACGAGCGGGAAGATCCAGGGAGGTCACCACTCTGCTGGGATGACAGGGCCTCCGGATCGGCTGGAATCTCCATCCCCCTACAGCATCCAGCATCTGAGGGGGTCGGGGGAGTAATTTCTGGTGGAATTGAGGCCACACTAAGGCCAGCGAGGCAGGGACTAGGTGGCACCTGGTAACCCGTGGTCACATCAAGGACCCCAACTGGGGGACCCAAGATCATCTCCCTGCACACACTGCGGCCGACACACTTGGCTGTCCGCTTCCTGCAGAGGCTCTGTCGGGCCAGACCCCCCGCCCTGGCCCCCCCCCCCCCCCGCCCCCAGCATCAGCCTTACTTTGTAGGTGAGCTGCTCGGAGCCCACGGATGGGGCTCCCACGGCCAGGTCAGGCACGCCATCCTTGTTAAAGTCCAACACGGCCAAGGCCGAGCCGAACCGACCTGAGGGCTGAAGAGACACAAGTGACTCCCCCCAGGCCGAGCCACAACCTTCAGAAGCACACAGGACTCCCCAGGAATACAGAGACCCAGACCCCTGCCCTGGAGCCCCAGGGCCCAGGAAGGAAGCAGCAACCTGTGACACTCCTGAGAGGCCCAGACTCCCCGCTGGGCGGCTCTGCCCTAAGGATATTTTTGGCAAGCCTGTCTTGCTTTAAGGGGAGGAGGGGGTGCCAGGAAGAAGAGGGTCCGTCCTCACAAGCTGCAGAGTTAGAAACCGGTCTAATGTACATTCTGCCCCACGTCCAGGGCCAAACTCCCCCTGGGAAGCATCCAAAATGATCATCACACCCACCAGCAACAACAGCTAATGTCTGATGAGCACTCAGGATGTTCTAGAGCCACACGATGGCCAGAGCAGGGGCCACGAGCTAAACGTGGCTCTTAAAGTAATTCACACTGAACACATTAAAAATTCAGCTCCCCAGAGGCACCAGCTGCCTGGCAAGTTCTCAAGAGCCGATGCACTTAGTGGCCCTACGACTGGACGGCATAGCTACAGGATGTCGCTACAGAAAGTTCTGGACAACACTGCTGAGGACCCCGTTCTAAGCACCTTACACGGACTAGGGCAGGCACGTTTATTATCCCCCCGCTCGCGGTTTACAGGTAGAAAACCCAGCCCGTTCAGGGACAGTTTTCTTCCAAGGTGGATTTCCTAGACCTTTCATCCCCCACCCTCTGGAACCAGCCTCAACCCAAACGCAACTCCCTTCGTCCTCCCGTTCTTACACAACTTCTAGAACAATGACCAGTCTTGCACAAGTCAGTGGTTTGCCACATACACACGGCCCAGAGTCCGCATCAATTACGTATGGCTCATGGTGCTACACCCGCGTGCATGGTGCCTCTGAAGACTGCCCCTTCCTGCGAGGCGGGAACTCGACAGACTAGAAAGGAATGCTCCAGGGCACAAAGCACGTGGGCCACGAGGAAGGGGCCACGACGGGTGCGTTTCACTCTACAGACAAGGACACAGAAAGGCTCACTGCAGACTCGGGCTGGACCGAAGGAGTCCCCTCCCTAGTCCCGCCTTCCTCTGGCCATCTTCCTTCTCCTCGCAGGCCACTGGGAGACGAGAACACAGAGCTGCCCCCTCCACGTCCCAAGTGCGTGACCCTTGATTGTCCCCAGGTGGCAGCCGCCGCTCTCGCTCCCCGTCTGCAGGAGCCCAAAGGGTTAGACCCTACCCAAAAGGCTGACACGGGAGTGGCTTTGTGAAGAAGTCAGGAGCAAACAGCAGCGGGCAGACTGATTTCGGAGCTTTCTCGTGTGGTGTCAGAAGGTTCCAAAACATGCTGTCCCTCCGGGACTGTGTAACGTCGCACACCGGCCAGCCGACTTCGGACGAACGTTCCCATACAGGGCCCCTCCCGTCAGGTCAGGTCCTGACCCCGTGCTTGTCATTTGTGGACATGTGTCCAGGAACGTCGTCATCTTGTTTGGTCTCCACAGCATTAACTCGGCAGCAGGGGGTCTTGCCGTTTCCCCGGGACAGGAACCAGCTTCTGATCCAAGTCCGGGGCTCCCTCCCCCGGTGCTTGGTGTTCGGAGCACGCAGTCCTTCCCCAACTCCCGCACTCGTCTGTGCCGAGAAGCGTGGCCGCAGACAGCTCTTGTGAGAACGAATGCCGGTCACGTCCCGGGGGAACCTTCCAGGCTCCTGGTGCTCCCAAGAGGGGTCAATGCAGACTCCGTGCATCCATATAGTCCGTGTGGGATTTTTCTGCTGATGAACCACTTAAAACCAAGGAATGAGGGGCACCTGGGTGGCTCAGTCGGTTAAACATCTCTGATTCCAGCTCAGGTCATCTTATGTTTTGTGGATTCGAGCCCCACGTCGGGCTCTGTGCTGACAGCTCGGAGCCTGGAGCCTGCTTCCGATTCTGCGTCCCCCTCTCTCTCTGCCCTCCTCCATTAGCACTCTGTCCCTCTCTCTGCCTCTTCCCTGCTCACGTGCTGTCTCTCGCTCTCAAAACTAAAAACAAGCATTTAAAATAAGCATCGGCCACCGGCTGTGTGTTGCTATCGTCGTTCTTGGGACTGGCTGTTCACTCTGGAGACTCGGCCGAGAAAGACAGGCAGTGGCTTATGGACACCAAAAGGAAAAACTGGAGATGGGCGCCTCACCTCGAAGCCCTCCAGGATCACGTGGGCCTCCTTGTCAAGATCCAGGTCGATGGGGGGCAGGCCCAGGTCGTTGCCGTAGAGGAGGTACACGCGGCCGACCTGGACGTGGCCGGGGCGGCTGTATCCCGGAGCGCCCACCACCAGGTCGCCGTGCCCGTCCTGGTTGAGGTCAGCTGAGGTCATTGCCCTGCGGGGAAGAAGAGAGGACCCCCCCCGCAGTATCTGCTGAGAACTATGGGTAAGACGGTCTCCTGTGTCCTTCCTCCCTAGAACTTCCTCTTGTTGACTTCTTCACCCTGCCTGACCGCGGAGAGCATTCACGTCTGAGTTTACGTTGTTCGTGTGTTTCGGTCTTGCTCTCCAAGAAACATAACGAGACGACACTGAGGCCACCAAGGCCTCTGGGCATTTCTGGGCCCTATGACCCGAGCAGGTGAAAAGCATCTTCACAGAGCCTCAGGTCCTCTATGCAAAACCCAGAATAGCTGTGTGTGGTCCTGAGCTCACCTGGCAAGAGAGGACAACTGCACCCAGCCAGTGGCACGGGCTCTGACAGGTCAAGTAACAAACAGACACGAACTGAGTCTGGGACAAACTTGTGTTAAGTATACATGCTATCTCTACCTTAGCTGCACAGGGTGCCGTGTGCTGTGAAAAATCCTAACTGTTCAATGTAGTTAGTAGATCTTGCTTTCTTTCTTTTTTTTAAGTTTATTCATTTATTTTTGAAAGAGAGCGAGACAGCACAAGCAAGGGGAGGGGCAGAGAGAGAGAGAGAGAGAGAGAGAGAGTGAGTGAGAGAGGGAGAGAAAACACGGCATGAACCCGTGAGATCATGACCTGAGCCAAAATCAAGAGCCAGACACTTAGGCAACTGAGCCCCCCCCCCCAGGTGCCCTAGTGGGTGATTGTAAATGAGAATCTATGATTGAGCAGGTACAGAAGTAGACAAACCCAAAGGTTCAAAGGTCTTTGCTGGGGCAGCTAGAAAGACCAGAGATCATCTGTTTATTCTCGTTCTTATGGCCACAAAAGGAATAAAAGGCAGAACAGAGGGAGACAAGTAGTTTCCAAGGGGCTGACAGGCACCAGGGAGACACTGCTGTTCCCTGCGCTCTGAGGCTGGGTGCAGGGGAGAGACCTCCATCTTCACTGCTGCTCCCCCACCCCCACACCCCCCTGTCCTCACACACACCCCCATGTGACCGCAAGCCTAGCAGGAGGCCTCCTTTGGCTCCTTCGGGAAGGCGGCCACGAGGAGCCATTATGCGCGACTGAACGGCCAGTAAAAACAACATTCACCCCCCATTCCTGTGCTGGGGCTGCATGCGTTAGTGGCCCAAAAAAGAAGAGCTGTCAGTAAATGTTTCCAAGGGAAACAATGTCATATGGTTTTAAGGAGCGTGGCTTAAAAAAGAAGTGTCCCCCAACCTCCAGAAAACAATCACTTCTATGTACTGGGGCTCGGTTTTGGTTGATTATTAACATCAGAGGAATCCCCAACATTGTATTTATAATTACCATGGTTTACTAGGCTTTTGTCATATGAAGTCAGGATATTCCGATCACTGGATTAGCCATCTGTTCATATGCTTCTAATGTCATTAGATTCCCAAACGTCTGTGACATTAGGTCTTCAAGAACATTGAAGCTTTGCAAATATTCTGTAATACTTTATTGTTGTAATTATTCAGTCAGGTGAAAGCTCCTTGTATTTAAACACATTTTCACCAATTTTAAGGAGATCGTGGTTATTGGGTTTTGAAAAATTTTTTAATGTATATTATTTTGAGAGAGAGTCCAAGCAGGGGAGGGGCAGAGAGAGAGAAAGAGAGAGAGACAGACAGACAGACAGATCCAAAGCAGACTCCAGGGTCCAGGCTGTCAACATAGAGCCTGATGCGGGGCTTGAACCCACGAACCGTGAGATCATGACCTGAGCCAAAGTCGGACGCCTAGCTGACTGAGCCACCCAGGTGCCCCAAGTGGTTATTATAAAGATGAAATTAAATTAATATTTTTGTTGATGGTGACCGGAATGGAATATGAGGTGCTAACAGGTGCCATCCGAAATCTGTTCAATGACTGAAAGTCATGCTGATGATAGCATTCAGGAATAGGAGAAACTTCTACCTACCAACCGAGTCTTGCATAGGGAGAAGACAGGAAGTAAGAAGCCAAGGGGCTGGAGACGTGCTTCAGCGACTGCTGAGAGCCGCCCGTGAACATTGCCCGTATGTTCCTCTCCAGAGCCTGGTACGCAAAAGTAAGGGAATCCTGGAAAACAAAATTAGTACAGGCAGGTAAAGACACATGGCATCATCGGCAAAACTATTATTTCTTGTCAAAAGTATTAGACTGTCTAAGGAAAGCCAGTTTTGACAAGTGATAAATAAATAAATAAATAAATAAATAAATAAATAAATAAAGTGCTGATTCCAATCAATAGCTAAGACCACTTGGGATGGGCAGTCAGGGCAGGCCAATCACTATCCCAGTATGCAGGGCGGGGGGAGGGCGGGGTGGAGCGGTTACAGCCCCCGGTCTCATGCCAGCGGGTAAGGAAGTTTGCTGGGGCTTAGCCTGAACCAAAGTCAGGATGGTCTGTGCTCTGTGTTAACCTGAAGAACAGAATGAAAGAAAGCTAATGGATTAAAATAGCTTAAGAGTTCATTCAATATGGAACTGATTGTGTATCTGTGTGTCTATGCATGTGCAGGGGCATGTCTACGTGTGTGTCCATGGGTGTGTGTGTGCAGATCTCTGTGTATGTGTGCGTCGTGTGTGTGCATTTCTGTGTCCGTGTGTGCGTGTCTGTGCATATTTTCACCCCCAAGAACTGGAACACCACCGAGATGCCCCAAACACCCTCCAAACCACAGCAGGTAGAGGCACGTCAGGCGGGAGAGCTCAGCTGCAAAACACCGGAGCGGGGACCGGCCGTCCGTGTGGGATGCTCAGCTGTTCGTAACTTGCTCGCGCACCCAAGCGGCCCTGAATAATCCGGCCACATACCAGATCCGTCCAAGCCCAGGGGATACAACTCTAAATCCACCTGAGGGCGTCACGAGACCAGACCAGAATTCCGAGGCCTGCCCCGGGTGGAGTGGCATCGGCCAGAGCAGGGGGACAGCCCCTCGCAGCTCGGGCTCCAGAGAAGAGCCCACTGAGGGCCCTGCAGGAAAGGCCCGTGCCTCTGGTTTTCCCATCCGGTCCCCCTGGCGGGCTGCACATAGACGCCCAGCCTAATGCCCAGCTCTGCCTTGCTCGTTCAGCCAGGAAGCATTGAATCAGCACCTGCTGTGTGCCAGGCCACGACAGGCCTCAGGAACATAAAGTGTTTCTCTTACAGGACTTCCCTTTTTATGAAGGGGATCCAAATAACTAGGACAAGAGGATAAGTGCGTGATAGAGGATCCCGGGTCAGGACTGGCTGTGTAATTTGTGGAGCCCGGTGCAAAATGGAAGCACAGAGCCCCTAGGTCAACAGTGAGTAGGAATTTCAAGGCAGCAACAGCAGAGCGCTAACCCAGGTAAGGGGCCCTTCTCGGGGCGGCTGCAGCCCGTCCCCCGTGTCGGCACTGCTTGCACCCCCACAGAACAGACCCGCCCAGGCGCTTGCCCAACTCCCAGAGGCGCCGTTTAGACGATGTCGCGTGAACCCTTCTCCCGGCGTTCAGAGCTCTTTCACAGTCCGGTGCCTTCCCAAACCTCTCCGAGTACCTTGTATCCCTTGTCTTGTTTTCCAGGCCAAAAAGTCTACCCGTATTTCCAAATATCCCCCAAACCTTCCCAACCCACAGAGATACATGCTCACTGATGAAATATAACCTCCTGTTCAAGGCCTAAGTCAAAGAGGGAAGTTTTGTCTCACAGGCAGAGTATTGCCCACCCGCGTTGTTTGTTGCATACTACGTACATGTGATTATCTGTGTACTTATCACCCCAATTGGACACCTTTTCTCAAGGTCACAGTCTATTTCCCTTTCATCTTACACACCCAGTTGAGTGTCTGACACTTAACGTTTTTTTTATTATTAATTTTTGAGGGACAGAGACAGAGCATCAGCAGAGGAAGGTGAGAGAAAGAGAGAGAGAAAGAGAGAGAGAAAGAGAGAGAGAAAGAGAGAGAGGGAGACATAGAATCTGAAGCAGGCTCCAGGCTCTGAGCTGTCAAAACAGAGCCCCACACGGGGCTCGAACCCACGAACTGTGAGATCGTGACCAGAGCCGAAGTTGGACGCCTAACTGACTGAGCCACCCAGACGCCCCAAACTGTCTGACACTTAAAAGATGATCGCATGGATGGATTTCATATGCAGCATCCGCCAGGGCCACCTCAGGCTCCGCGGGACTTGCCAAAGGCCACAAAGGTCCCGACTCACATCTCAGGACGTCTCTGGAGAAAACCAGATTTGGAGGCCAAGGGTATTTGCTGGCCTGGAGGCGCACAGGGCGCTCAGTGAACAAGTAAACAGCCAGTACGTCTGCAGGTCAAGATCGCAGTGGGCAGCTCACACCCCCCCCCCCCCCCATAGCAACAGAAAACTCTTACCGAGGTCCAGGAATCCACGCGGAAGAACACTCCTCTTTCAGTATAGTTTATATTTTTTCCAGTCTCTTTAGTGAGGGACGCAGTCAAATTCCTATGGAAATCACTTTTCTGTACTTTGGAGCTGCGGGAAGGGAGAACCACAAAACGGGACAGACTGAGGAAACAACAGGCCCCCGAACGATGGACATGAAGTCACGTCCAGCTCGGGTGAAAGACCATGAAATCCTATTATCTGGAAGGTGAAAGAGAAAAACCTTCCCAGGACGTTCCACAGAATTTTACCGAACACATTTCCAAGGTTAAGAGCCGGTGCTTATAAAAAACTACTTCCCGGAGCCTCAAACTCTTCTGGTATAAAAGGTGTGAAGTTCTTCCAGATTACTAAAAATAACAACAACAACAACAAGACGGGATTTCAGCATTTCATGCAAATGGTCAAGAGACAGTCGGTAGGTGGGGCGCCTGGGGGGCTCAGGTGAGCGTCCGACTTCAGCTCAGGTCATGATTTCGTGGGTTCGCGAGTCGGAGCTTCGGATTCTGTGTCTCCCTCGCTCTCTCTGCCCCTCCCCCGCTCATACCCTGTCTCTCAAAAATAAACATTAAAGAAAGACTACTTAAAAAAAAAGAAACGGTAGGTGCTTGGGACGCCGGTATGCAGGCACGCGGATTTATCTTCAAAGACACACTGGAACGAACCGTGCAATAAAAGTATGTTTTCAAAGTCATATATTTTAAGAGGCAACAAACCAGACGCGCAGAGGAGCGGGACAGAGCAGCCGGGAAACGGGAGTGAACGCAGGGGCCCGTGTACAACGCCAGCCGGCGTAGGGACTCTGACAACCTACACATGACAAGCTCGAGCCAGAGGCATTCAATTCAGTTACATGTTGTATGGAAACCAATTTGACAGTAAATTTCATATATTAAAAAATAAAAAAAATTAAAAAAATAAAAAAAAAAACAAAGGCTTACCTCATTTAAATAAATTAAACCGTGAGGGCTTAACTCTCCTGTTCTGTGGCTCTACACTCTCTCTCTCTCTTTCACTGCAGCGGCGTCCGAGTATCTAGCCCTCGCTCACCCTGAAATATCTGTGGAAATGCCACTTCGTCGCCGAGGGCTCTCCTGTGACGGGGTCAGGGCACTCCATGCTACGTCCCTCCTGACGCTTGAGATTGCCTACGAGTTTTGTTCAGTGCCCATCTCCCTGCCGGACACATACCCTGGGGCGCGGGAACCGTCTCTGTCCTGCTCACGATGAGGCCTCAAAGCCTAAACCAGCCCCTGGAGCCGGCGAGGAGCAAACACCCTCTCGTTACGGACGTGCAGAATACGAACACGCTTAGTAAGCGCACGTGGTCGGGACGGGGCCCCACAGGGACGCCAGCCCTCAGAACACAAGTCGGGCCCCCGGCCCCCCTCCTCAGGAACCACCTGACCATCTTCTGCTCACCCGGTCTCCTCGAGGACTACCCAGATTTCACCCTGAGCAAGTCAAGTTGATGAGTACTAACAGTGATAGTAATAACACCGTGAACTACCATTTTTACTCCTTAGCGAGCGACTCGCTGATATGCTAATTGCTTTACATCCGTGCTGGCACGAAATCCAGGCCATGATTCTGGGAATATGGACATGTGTTTTTTTTCTATCTTGCCAGGAGGAGGAAGTTGCACCTCAAAAAAAATTAAGCAACTTGTTTGAAAATCACACGGCTGTAAGTGGCGGACCCGCGCACCTACCTGTCTACAAATCCCGTCTTCGTGTCTACCGAGCACCCCTCGGTGTGTTCCTTGTTCGGTTTGCATGTTGTTTCTCTATGAACGGGTTTGGAATCCACTTACCCCTGGGCGCTGGTTTGCTGGCCGCCGCAGGCAATGAACAGAGGGTTCTCGGGCAGACTGCAGTCACTGGGGACACAGATGAATCGGGCATTTTTCCACCACCTTCTTTCCAGGCATGAATTTTACTGAGAATCGGTGGTGCGCTTGAAGCCGCGTCCAGAAGCCTTAGTCTAGGGGCGTTCGTGACGGAGCCAGACGGCACTGCTGAAGGACCGGGGGCCTCCATGCTGAGGGTGTATGAGCCGACTGCAGACAGCCCGGTGGTAACACAGGCAGCCCCACACCCTGGTCACCCCAGACCCCTCCCTGCAAGGAGGAGGAGAGGGACACAGGACCTAAAGCAGGCTCCAAGCTGTCGGCACAAAGCCCAGCGTGGGGCTTTGAACCCACCCCCCTCCCTCCTGTGCACCTGCTCTGGTCACCCCAGACTCACGCCGCCCTCCTCCCTCCCAGTGAACCTGTTCCACCGCCCCACGCTACCATGAACCCTCTGGGAGTTGGAGACAAAAAGAAACGGATTCCCAATGGCACCCCTCTCTGCCCGATTATGCCCGCATATGATTGAATAGGTCTTATTTTCTTCATCTCATTCCTTTAAAAACAAAGATTTGTAAACTGACACGGCCACTAAGAGAACATAAGAGGTAAACTTTCCCTCTCCCTCTGGAAGGAAGCACTAAGCAAGGGAGTATTACATTACAAGAGTCTGTTCTAGGGGCACCTGGGTGGTTCAGTCGGTTGAGCATCTGACATCAGCTCAGGTCATGATCTCACAGTGCGTGAGTTCAAGCCCCGTGTCAGGCTCTGTGCTGACAGCTCAGAGCCTGGAGCTGCTTTGGATTCTGTGTCTGCCTCTCTCCATGTTCCTTCCTCAATCATGCTCTGTCTCTCTTTCTCTGTCTCTCTCAAAAATAAATAAAAATTAAAAAAAAAATCATCTCTCTCAGGACCAACGTTCAGCTTCGGAGAAGGTTTTTCCTCAAATGCTCTGTTCTCCAACACCAGGATTGGGACGGCAGCCTTACAGCAAAACCGCTACAGTTACAAATCCTTTTTGAATTATGCAGAGCTCTGGCTGCAAACATAACTACCATTCTTCCGCTGTTTCTTCCAGAAGCTACACTAGGAGTTTCAAGCGACATATCTGCTTTGGAAGATAATTATCAGGACGCTGAGAAATCCTTATAATATGACAGTGTACACACTGCTTCTCCCGCTCCTGAATTTGCCTCCTTTTTCTTTGGAGCCTTTCTCCATATTTCCACCAAGTTCCACAAACTCTGATGAATCTTTCTTTGGGTGTGAAGAGACAATCAATTCAAGGAATTTTCCGCCTTGATAAAGCAGAACAGAGATCAAGAGACAAATCTGTTCCTTCTCAAATAGTTCTCCTAATTAAAGAGTAAGGTTTAGGGGCACCTGGGTGGCTCAGTCGGTTAAGCGTACAACTTTGGCTCAGGTCATGATCTCACGGTTCATAGGTTCAAGCCCCGCATCGGGCTGTGTGCTGACAGCTGAGCCTGGAGCCTGCTTCGGATTCTGTGTCTCCCTCTCTCTCTGCCCCTCTCCCACTTGTACTCTGTCTCTCTGTCTCTCTCAAAAATAAATAAACGTTTAAAAAATTTTTAAAGAGTAAGGTCTGGCTGTCCATAACTATTTGGACAACCTACCCCAAACAAACGCCAAAACTATTCTCCACTTGAGGATCATTACACATGGATTTTATAAAACAAATAAATGTTGGAGCACCTGGCTGGCTCAGTCAGAAGAGCATGAGACTCTTGATCTCGGGGTTGTGAGTTCGAGCCCCATGTTGAGTATAGAGATTATTTAAAAATAAAATCTTTAGGGGTGCCTGGGTGGCCCACTCAGTTAAGCGTCCAACTTTGACTCAGGCCATGATCTCACGATTCATGGGTTCAAGCCCCACATTGGGCTTTGTGTTGACAGCTTGGAGCCTGCTTTAGATCCTCTGTCCCTCTCTCTCTGCCCCTCCTCTGCTTACACTCTCTCAAAAATAAAACTGAGCCTGGGTGGCTCAGTCGGTTAAGCATCCAACTCACGATTTCAGCTCAGGTCATGATCTCACAGTCCATGAGTTCGAGCCCCACTTCAGGCTCTGTGTTCACAGCTCAGAGCCTAGAGCCTGCTTCGGATTCTGTGTCTCCCTTTCTCTCTTCCCCTCCTTCCCCCCCAAAAATAAACATTAAAAAAATTTTTTTAGCATCTGAATCATAGGGGTCCCAAAAGATGAAGAGAGAGAAAAAGGGGTAGAAGATTTATATGAGCAAATCATAGCAGAAAAGGTTCCTAACCTGGGGAAAGACACAGACATCAAAATCCAGGAAGCACAGGGAACTCCCATTAGATTGAACAAAAACGAACTATCAACAAGGCGTATCATAGTCAAATGCACAAAATACTCAGGCGAGGAGAGAATCATGAAAGCAGCAAGGGAAAAAAAGTCCTTAACCTACAAAAGACGACAGATCAGGTTTGCAGCAGACCTATCCACAGAAACTTGGCAGGCCAGAAAGGAGTGGCAGGATATATTCAATGTGCTGAATCAAAAAAAATACGCAGCCAAGAATTCTTTATCCAGCAAGGCTGTCATTCAAAATAGGAGGAGAGATTAAAAGTTTCCCAGACAAACAAAAATTAAAGGAGTGTGTGACCACTAAACCAGCCCTGCAAGAAATTTTAAGGGGGACTCTCTGAGGGGAGAAAGGATGAAACAAAACTAAAAGGACCGAAAGCAACAAAGACTAGAAAGGAACAGAGAATGCCACCAGAAACTCCAACTCTACAGGCAACACAATGGCAATAAATTCATATCTTTCAGTACTCACTCTAAACGTCAAAGGACTAAATGTCCCAATCAAAAGACAGAGGGTATCAGAACGGATAAGAAAACAAGATCCATCTATATGCTGTTTACAAGAGACCCACTTTAGACCTAAAGACGCATTCAGATTGAAAGTAAGGGGATGGAGAACAATCTATCATGCTAATGGTCAACAAAAGAAAGCCGGAGTAGCCATACTTACTTATATCAGACAATCTAGACTTTAGAATAAAGACTGTATCAAGAGATGCAGAAGGGCATTATATCATAATTAAGGGGTCCATCCACCAAGAAGATCTAACGATTGTAAATATATATGCCCCCAAAATGAAACCACTCAACTACATAAATCAATTAGTTACAAACATAAAGAAATTCATTGATAATACCCTAATAGTAGGGGACTTCAGTACCCCACTGACAACAATGGACAGATCATCTAAGCAGAAAATCAACAAGGAAACAATGGCTTTGAATGACACACTGGATCAGATGGACTTAACAGATATATTCAGAACATTTCATCCTAAAGCAGTGGCATACACATTCTTCTCCAGTGTACATGGAATATTCTCCAGAATAGATCACATACTGGGACACACATCAGCCCACAACAAGTACAAAAAGATTGAGATCATACCGTGCATATTTTCAGACCACAACACTATGAAACTTGAAATCAACCACAAGAAAAAATTTGGAAAGACAACAAATATTTGGAGACTAAAGAACATCCTACTAAAGAATGAATGGGCTAACCAAGAAGTTAAAGAGGAAATTAAAAAGTACATAGAGGCCAATGAAAATGATAGCACCACAACCCAAAACCGCTGGGATGCAGCAAAGGAGGTCAGGAAGAAAGTATATAGCAATCCAGGCCTTCCTAAAGAAGGAAGAAAGGTCACAGATACATAACCTAACTTTACACCTTAAAAAGCTGGAAAAAGAAGAGCAAATAAAACCCCAAACCAGCAGAAGACAGGAAATAATAAACATTAGAGCAGGAATCAATGCTATCAAAACCAAAAATAACAGAATATATCAATGAAACGAGGAGCTGGTTCTTTGAAAAAATTAACAAAATTGATAAGCCCCTAGCCAGTTTGGTCAAAAAGAAAAAGGAAAGGACCCAAGTAAATAAAATCAAGAATGAAATAGGAGAGATCACAACCAACACATCAGAAATGTGAACAACAAGGGGCACCTGGGTGGCTCAGTCAATTAAGCGTCCGACTTGGGCTCAGGTCATGATCTCACAATTCACAAGTTCAAGCCCCACATCAGGCTCTGTGCTGACAGCTCAGAGCCTGGAGCCTGCTTTGGATTCTGTGTCTCCCCCTCTCTGCCCCTTCCCTGCTCATGCTCTGTCTCTGTCTCTCAATAATAAATAAACGTAAAAAAAAAAAAAAAGAAAAAGAAAAAAGAAAACGAAAATGAAAATACAACAATCCAAACGCTTTGCGATGCAGCGAAGGCAGTCCTGAGAGGAAAATACATTGCAATCCAGGCCTATCTCAAGAAACAAGAAAAATCCCAAATACAAAATCTAACAGCACACCTAAAGGAAATAGAAGCAGAACAGCAAAGGCAGCCTAAACCCAGCAGAAGAAGAGAAATAATAAAGATCAGAGAAGAAATAAACAATATAGAATCTAAAAAAACTGTAGAGCAGATCAACAAAACCAAGAGTTGGTTTTTTGAAAAAATAAACAAAATTGACAAACCTCTAGCCAGGCTTCTCAAAAAGAAAAGGGAGATGACCCAAATAGATAAAATCATGAATGAAAATGGAATTATTACAACCAATCCCTCAGAGATACAAACAATTATCAGGGAATACTATGAAAAATTATATGCCAACAAATTGGACAACCTGGAAGAAATGGACAAATTCCTAAACACCCACACTCTTCCAAAACTCCATCAGGAGGAAATAGAAAGCTTGAACAGACCCATAACCAGCGAAGAAATTGAATTGGTTATCAAAAATCTCCCAACAAATAAGAGTCCAGGACCAGATGGCTTCCCAGGGGAGTTCTACCAGACGTTTAAAGCAGAGATAATACCTATCCTTCTCAAGCTATTCCAAGAAATAGAAAGGGAAGGAAAACTTCCAGACTCATTCTATGAAGCCAGTATTACTTTGATTCCTAAACCAGACAGAGACCCAGTAAAAAAAGAGAACTACAGGCCAATATCCCTGATGAATATGGATGCAAAAATTCTCAATAAGATACTAGCAAATCGAATTCAACAGCATATAAAAAGAATTATTCACCATGATCAAGTGGGATTCATTCCTGGGATGCAGGGCTGGTTCAACATTCGCAAATCAATCAACGTGATACATCACATTAACAAAAAAAAAAGAGAAGAACCATATGATCCTGTCAATCGATGCAGAAAAGGCATTTGACAAAATCCAGCACCCTTTCTTAATAAAAACCCTTGAGAAAGTTGGGATAGAAGGAACATACTTAAAGATCATAAAAGCCATTTATGAAAAGCCCACAGCTAACATCATCCTCAACGGGGAAAAACTGAGAGCTTTTTCCCTGAGATCAGGAACACGACAGGGATGCCCACTCTCACCGCTGTTGTTTAATATAGTGTTGGAAGTTCTAGCATCAGCAATCAGACAACAAAAGGAAATCAAAGGCATCAAAATTGGCAAAGATGAAGTCAAGCTTTCGCTTTTTGCAGATGACACGATATTATACATGGAAAATCCAACAGACTCCACCAAAAGTCTGCTAGAACTGATACATGAATTCAGCAAAGTTGCAGGATACAAAATCAATGTACAGAAATCAGTTGCATTCTTATACACTAACAATGAAGCAACAGAAAGACAAATAAAGAAACTGATCCCATTCACAATTGCACCAAGAAACATAAAATACCTAGGGATAAATCTAACCAAAGATGTAAAAGATCTGTATGCTGAAAACTATAGAAAGCTTATGAAGGTAATTGAAGAAGATATAAAGAAATGGAAAAACATTCTGTGCTCATGGATTGGAAGAATAAATATTGTCAAAATGTCAATACTACCCAAAGCTATCTACACATTCAATGCAATCCCAATCAAAATTGCACCAGCATTCTTCTCGAGACTAGAACAAGCCATCCTAAAATTCATATGGAACCACAAAAGGCCCCGAATAGCCAAAGCAATTTTGAAGAAGAAGACCAAAGCAGGAGGCATCACAATCCCAGACTTTAGCCTCTACTACAAAGCTGTAATCATCAAGACAGCATGGTATTGGCACAAAAACAGACACATAGACCAATGAAATAGAATAGAAACCCCAGAACTAGACCCACAAACGTATGGCCAGCTCATCTTTGACAAAGCAGGAAAGAACATCCAATGGAAAAAAGAGAGTCTCTTTAACAAATGGTGCTGGGAGAACTGGACAGCAACATGCAGAAGGTTGAAACTAGACCACTTTCTTACACCATTCACAAAAATAAACTCAAACTGGATAAAGGACCTGAATGTGAGACAGGAAACCATCAAAACCCTAGAGGAAAAAGCAGGAAAAGACCTCTCTGACCTCAGCCGTAGCAATCTCTTCTCGACACATCCCCAAAGGCAAGGGAATTAAAAGCAAAAATGAATTACTGGGACCTTATGAAGATAAAAAGCTTCTGCTCAGCAAAGGAAACAACCAACAAAACTAAAAGGCAACCAACGGAATGGGAAAAGATATTTGCAAATGACATATCGGACAAAGGGCTAGTATCCAAAATCTATAAAGAGCTCACCAAACTCCACACCCGAAAAACAAATAACCCAGTGAAGAAATGGGCAGAAAACATGAATGGACACTTCTCTAAGGAAGACATCCGGATGGCCAACAGGCACATGAAAAGATGCTCAATGTTGCTCCTCATCAGGGAAATACAAATCAAAACCACACTCAGATATCACCTCACGCCAGTCAGAGTGGCCAAAATGAACAAATCAGGAGACTATAGATGCTGGAGAGGATGTGGAGAAATGGGAACCCTCTTGCACTGTTGGTGGGAATGCAAACTGGTGCAGCCACTCCGAAAAACAGTGTGGAGGTTCCTCAAAAAATTAAAAATAGACCTACCCTATGACCCAGCAATAGCACTGCTAGGAATTTACCCAAGGGATACAGGAGTACTGATGCATACGGGCACTTGTACCCCAATGTTTATAGCAGCACTCTCAACAATAGCCAAATGATGGAAAGAGCCTAAATGTCCA
This sequence comes from Panthera uncia, assembly GCF_023721935.1. Taxonomy (NCBI): domain Eukaryota; kingdom Metazoa; phylum Chordata; class Mammalia; order Carnivora; family Felidae; genus Panthera; species Panthera uncia. The sequence goes on along the minus strand of NW_026057581.1, from coordinate 4,764,507 downwards.
TCAACTGATGAATGGATAAAGAAATTGTGGTTTATATACACAATGGAATACTACGTGGCAATGAGAAAGAACGAAATATGGCCTTTTGTAGCAATGTGGATGGAACTGGAGAGTGTAATGCTAAGTGAAATAAGCCATACAGAGAAAGACAGATACCATATGGTTTCACTCTTATGTGGATCCTAAGAAACTTAACAGAAACCCATGGGGGAGGGGAAGGAAAAAAAAAAAAAAAGAGGTTAGAGTGGGAGAGAGCCAAAGCATAGGAGACTGTTGAAAACGGAAAAAAACCGGGGGGTTAAGGGGGGGTGGGAGGGAGGGGAAGGTGGGTGATGGGTATTGAGGAGGGCACCTTTTGGGATGAGCACTGGGTGTTGTATGGAAACCAATTTGACAAATTTCATATATTGAAAAAATAAATAAATAAAAAAGAAATACAAACTATATTAAGAATATTACGAGCAATTATATGCCAATATAGTTGGCAATCCGGAAGAAATGGACAAATTCCTAGAAACATATACACTACCAAAACTGAAACAAGAAATAGAAAATTTGAACAGACCCATAACCAGTAAAGAAATCGAATTAGTAATCAAAAATCTCCCAAATAACAACAGTCCAGGGCCGGATGGCTTTCCAGGGGAATTCTACCAAAAATTTAAAGAAGAGTTAACACCTATTCTCTTGAAGCTGTTCCAAAAAATAGAAATGGAAGGAAAACTTCCAAACTCTTTCTATGAAGCCAGCATTATCTTGATTCCAAAACCAAAGACCCCACTGAAAAGGAGAACTATAGACCAATTTCCCTGATAAACATGGACGCAAAAATCCTCAACAAGATACTAGCTAACCAAATCCAACAATACATTAAAAGACTTATTTACTATGACCAAATGGGATTTATACCTGGGATGCAGGGCTGGTTCAACATCTGCAAAACAATCAATGTGATACATCACCTCAATAAAAGAAAGGACAAGAACCACATGATCCTCTCAATAGATGCAGAGAAAGCATTTGACAAAATACAGAATCCTTTCTTGGAAAAAACCCTCCAGAAAGTAGGGATAGAAGGATCACCTCAAGACCATAAACACCATATATGAAACACCTAACGCTAACATCATCCTCAATGGGGAAAAACTGAGAGCTTTCTCCCTAAGGTCAGGAACAAGACAGGGATGTCCACTCTCACCACTGTTATTCAACATAGTATTGGCAGTCTTAGCTTCAGAAAACAGACAACACAAAGACATCAAAGGCATCCAAATCGGCCAGGAGGAGGTCAAACTTTCACTCTTTGCAGATGACATGACACTCTGTATGGAAAACCCAAAAGATTCCACCAAACACCTGCTAGAACTGATCCATGAATTCAGCAAAGTTGAAGGATATAAAATCAATGCACAGAAATCGGTTGCATTCCTATACACCAATAATGAAGCAACAGAAAGAGAAATCAAGGAATTGATCCCATTTACAATTGCACCAAAAACCACAATAAAATACCTAGGAATAAATCTAACCAAACAGGTGAAAAATCTATACACTGAAAACTATAAAAAGCTTATGAAAGAAATTGAAGAAGACACAAAAAAATGGAAAAAGATTCCATGCTCCTGGATAGGAAGAACAAATATTGTTAAAATGTCAATACTACCCAAAGCAATCTACATATTCAATGCAATCCCTATCAAAATAACACCAGCATTCTTCACAGAGCTAGAACAAACAATCCTAAAATTTGTATGAAACCACAAAAGACCCCAAATAGCCAAAGACCCCAAAAAGCAAAGCTGGAGGCATCACAATCCCAGACTTCAAGCTGTATCACAAAGCTGTAATCATCAAGACAGTATGGTACTGGCACAAAAACAGACACTCAGATCAATGGAATAGAATAGAGAACCCAGAAATGGACCCACAAACGTATGGCCAACTAATCTTTGACAAAGCAGGACAGAATATCCAATGGAATAAAGACAGTCTCTTCAGCAAGTGGTGCTGGGAAAACTGGACAGCGACATGCAGAAGAATGAATCCGGACACTTTCTTACACCAGACACAAAAACAAACTCAAAATGGATGAAAGACCTAAATCTAAGACAGGAAGCCATCAAAATCCTCAAGGAGGAAGCAGGCAAAAACCTCTTTGACCTCAGCCACAGCAACTTCTTACTCAACACGTCTCCAAAGGCAAGGGAAACAAAAGCAAAAATGAACTACTGGGACCTCATCAAAATAAAAAGCTTCTGCACAGCAAAGGAAACAATCAGCAAAACTAAAAGGCAACTGACGGAATGGGAAAAGAGATCTGCAAATGAAATATCAAGTTAAAAGGGTTAGTATACAAAATCTATAAGGAACTTATCAAACTCAACACCCAAAATTCAAATAATCCAGTGAAGAAATGGGCAAAAGACATGAATAGACACTTCTCCAAAGACGACATCCAGATGGCCAACCGACACATGAAAACATGCTCAACATCACTCATCATCAGGGAAAGACAACTCAAAACCACAAAGAGATACCACCTCACACCTGTCAGAATGGCCAACATTAACAACTCAGGCAACAACAGATGTTGGCGAGGATGTGGACAAAGAGGATCTTTTTTGCATTGTTGGTGGGAATGCAAACTGGTGCAACCACTCTGGAAAACAGAATGAAAGTTCCTCAAAAAATTAAAAATAGAACTACCATATGACCCAGCAATTGCACTAGTAGGTATTTATCCAAGGGATGGATACAGGTAAGCTGTTTCGAGGGGCACATGCACCCCAATGTTTATAGTAGCACTATTGACAATAGCCAAAGTATGCAAAGAGTCCAAATGTCCATTGACGGATGAAATGGATAAAGAAGATGTGGTATATTGGGGTGTCTGGGTGGCTCAGTCAGTTAAGTGTCTGACTCCAGCTCAGGTCATGATCTTGTAGTTCATGAGTTCAAGCCCCATATCAGGCTCTGTGCTGACAGCTCAGAGCCTGGAGCCTGCTTCGGATTCTGTGTCTCCCGCTCTCTGCCCCTCCCCTGCTCACTCTGACTCCTTCTCAAAAATAAACATTTAAAACAAATTTAAAAGAAGATGTGGTGTGTGTATATATATATATATATATATATATATATATATACACATACATACACATACATACACAATGAAGTATTACTTGCAATCAAAAAGAATGGAATCTTGCCATTTGCAACTATGTGGATGGAACTAGAGGGTATTATGTTAAGTGAAATTAGAGAAAGACAAATATCATATGACTTCACTCATATGTGGAATTTAAGATAGAAAACAGATGAACATAAGGGAAGGGAAGGGAAGCAAAAATAACATAAAAACAACAAGGGGGGACAAAACATAAGAGGCTCTTAAATGCAGAGAACAAACTGAGGATTGCTGGAAGGGTGGTGAGTGGGGGGGGGGGGGGGGGCTTAACGGGGGAGGGGCATCAAGGAAGATGCTGGAAGGGTGATGAGTCAGGGGGGAGGGCTTAACGGGGAAGGGGCATCAAGGAGGACACTTGTTGGGAGGAGCCCTGGGGGTTATATGGGGATTCCCATATAACTGGATTCCATTCCTGAAGTTATTATTGCACTAGATGCTAACTAACTTGGATGTAAATTTAAAAATTAATTTAAAATTGTTTTTTAAATTAAAAAGAGAGAAAATCTTTAAAACAAATAAACGCAGGTCATTCACACTCACATGACCAACATAAACTGAACTTCCTTCCAATGGTGGTCCTAACACTAGGAGCCAACATTTATAAAGTGCTTCCTACACACTGAACCATTTACACGAGCGCCCTCAGGTGGACCTCCCAACAGCCCCGCAATCAAAGATAGAATTATTTCTGCCCCCATTTCACAGATGAGAAAACAAAGCTCAGGGAGGTTTAGTTACTTGCTTGGGATAACCCAGCAGTGAGTGGCAGGTCTGGAAAATTCCAAAGCCCATCCTCTACCATCGTGTGCACCCAAAACCCATGGCCACAGAAGGAGAGCCTGGTGATTTCACCGGAGGCTTATTTCACTATTAAAAATAGTATTTATATTGGATTGTTTATCTCACTGTTCCCCAGCTACTTAAAACAGGTTTCATATTTACAGTCTAATGTCAAATTTATCACGCAAGGGAATTCTGTTCCAAATCACAATATATAATTATGGTTAACGTTCTCTGAATACTAAAAGTGTTTTTATTTTTTTCATGTTTATTTATTTTTGAGAGAGAGAGAGAGAGAGAGACAGACAGACAGACAGACAGAATGTGAGCAGGGGAGGGACAGGGAGAGAGGGAGACACAGAGTCCCAAGCAGGCTCCAGGCTCTGAGCTGTCAGCACGGAGCCTGACGTGGGCCTTGAACCCACTAATGGTGAGATCATGACCTGACCTGAAGTCGGACGCCTGACCAAATGAGCCAGCCCCGAATACTAGCAAATGTCTTTAAGGCCAAAAGAATAGCACCCAGCATATAATATCCCAGAGCTACACACATTTGGGCCTCTCCAATTTATAACCCCAGTCCTATACTCCTTACCTGGAGCAGCCGCCATCTGGTACAGATCCGGCCCTAAAACCCTCTTTCCCACTGCCCTTGTCTGCATGGGGTGCTGCCTCCGCTGCTCCCTCTCCAGACCACCCCCCACCCCACTTAGCTGCGCAGTGCACGGGGGCTGCATACTCAGTGGGGTGGTTGCAAGCCAGGTCCGAGAGGAGCCTTGGCTCCCCCATCCGGCGGGGAGACTCTGTGAGCCCAAAGGTCTACTGCGGCAGGAAGCGGGCTGGTCTACCCTGGTCGGAGGCCCCGGTTAACACTCATCCTGGACATGCAGGGCGGGAGCTGGCGCTCCAGACGCTGTTCCACACGGGCTGAATGTCAGACTCCAACCGAAGGCTGTGATTTACAAATGCATCCACTCCTCGTTTCACTTCGGAGGAGGGAGTTTGGTGCAGCGGCCTCTGAAACCCTTTAACCCTGAGACGGCGGCAGGCGGAGAAGAGGCTCACTGGGCCTTGGCTGCCGGAGCCTGCGCACAACTCGGGTCCTCCCTGAAGAGGGGACGCGGCACAGGGGTGGACAGGGGGCCCTCCCACTGACCACAGTCCTGCAGGATCCACCTCTCCGTCCCCAAAACTGGAGACAGCAGCACACGTAACCACACGGGAGCGCGTCGGAGCTTTGAGGTGAGGGAGGGAGTTCCTTGCTCTCCCTCCTTGGTTACGAGAGAGGCTAGCACTTCATGAGAGCTTTGCATTTGATCAGTGGAAAACCTGAGCACGATAGTCGGGGTGGGGGGGTGGACAGGGCAGGAGGACCGCGTACAAGTAGAGCCGGATCTCACCTGGTCCCGTTCTCTAACATGAAGCTCGTCAGACGGAAGATGTTCGTGGACCAATACGCCATGTCATCCAGTCCCCCCAGGAAATATTCTTGGAATTGTTCCACCAAAAACGGGGATCTTCTGGAATAAGTGGGATAAAGCTACAGTAGAGAAAAAGAAGTTATCAATAGGTGCTTTTCCTGGTGTCTTCGTAATCCTTTAAATTGAGATTGTGAAGAATGAAGCCTTTACCTTGGAAACGGCCAGCATCTCACCATACCTGCAACACGAACAACAATTTTGCCTGTGAGTGTGGTTTGTACAGAGAAGCGAAGCAGATAATGAAGAAAAAAACTCCATTAACATGTAGCTACTATCATGCAACTGCCTTTGAATAAGCAAAATCCCGTAAATCCAAAACCCAACTCAGGAAACTAAAACGTCAGAAAGCACTCGAAGGAAGTCACACTGAGATCAGTTGTAAGCTCTCCTCTGGGCGACACCTACATTTCCAAGAACTGAAGGTAGGTACAGTCAACGATTGCACTTTTGGTGATGACTTCTCGGCCATAGAGCTTCTTGTAAATTCCCAGCAGATCTTGGACGGGCACGTACCTGAGAAAGGCGTTAGAATAAGATAAGATTCTGAAATTAAAGATAAATGGCCAGCAAGAGCAGCTACTGTTCACTCCATGATTACTTTGGGCCAGGAATTATGCAAAGGGCTTTCCATGAACTATTTATTTCGTCCTACCTACAAGCCCCGGTGCTTGGAATTACTACATCCTGCTTGGCATCAGAGGAAGCTAAAGCACAGAAAAGTGAACTGATTTCCCCAAAGATGCACAGCAAACAACTGTACCTTAACCTGATATTTATGGAGGTACATTGAAAGACAGGAGGGGCGCCTGGGTGGCTCAGTCGGTTAAGCGTCCGACTTCGGCTCAGGTCATGATCTCACACTCTGTGAGTTCGAGCCCCGCATCGGGCTCTGTGCTGACGGCTCAGAGCCTGGAGCCTGTTTCGGATTCTGTGTCTCCCTCTCTCTCTGTCCCTTCCCCGCTCATGCTCTGTCTCTCTCTGTCTCAAAAATAAATAAAAAACATTAAGAAAAAAAAAATTTTTTTTAATAAATAAATAAAAAAAAGAAAGACAGGAAACGAACTCTAACGTGTCAAAAGAATTAGTCTTGTGAATTCAGTTCAAGGAGCAATATATTTTTATTCTTTTGAGCACTGAATTGCTATTGAAAGTTCTTAGTTTTAAAACACCAAAATTGGGGGCGCCTGGGTGGCTCAGTTGGTGAAGCGTCCAACTTCAGCTCAGGTCATGAGCTTACGGTTTGTGAGTTCGAGCCCCTCATCAGGCTCTGCGCTCACAGTTCAGAGCCTGAAGCCTGCTTTGGGTTCTGTGTCTCCCTCTCTGTCTGCCCCTCCCCCATTCATTCTCTCTCCCTCTCTCTCTCTCTCCTTCTCTCTCTCAAAAATACATAAACATTACAAAATATTTTTTTAAAAACACCGAAATGGCTCCTCACCCCAACATCCTGGTTTAGACCACACAGAAGTAAGAAGTGAGACAGTAAAAAGAATTCTAAGTCAGGTTTTGATTCACAATATTCCTTATTTCAGTCAAAAGAGCAGCATACATTAGATTAATGCTGAATCATCTTCCGTTTTTATTTCTGAAACCTTAGAATACACCAGACAGAAATCACAACCAAATAAAACCTGATTTTAGTATATTTATGAGAAAGACTCTATGGAGAGATCCATTTTTTTTTTTTTTTTTTTTTATAAGAGCACCAGAGTGGTCCTCCCAATAAAAATAGCTCCGGGCTGGACAAAATAACAAAAATATTTTTTTTAGATGAATCACGAAGCTAGCAAGAAAGTGAAAATTTTCCAAAGGCCCAAAATAAATTGAAACTGGAAACTTGAAGAGGTAAGCAAGTGGGGAAGCCAGGCTCTGTCCCGAGCTCTTGGCGATTTTGAAGGGCTGCAGAAGGCATGGGCTAAAGCACAGAAACCAGCCAAAGCTGGTTTCCACCTCGGAGGACACTCTGAACTAATGGCCACGCCTCTGCACGAGTATTAGCTAGAAACCAACCTAACCTGTCAAGGTCAGCCAAGAAACTGACAATGGATAAAGGGGAAAAGATATAGTTGTCCCCCTAACATTGGTAACTACCACCAGTCCCACAAATGGTCTGTCCTGCATTCGTGCTATCTCTGTAGTCAGGACAACTTCAAGGGCTGAATGTAACTCCGTATGGTCCTAGGTTAACAGTGTCTCCCGGGAGCCTGCAGAAGTCGACAAACCCTGCCTGGAGACATGCAACTCGAAGTCCAGCCGTGAGGAATTCAAGCACCATGGGACATAACCAAGAGAGCCAGCGTAACGACAGTGATAGTTGCTAAAGGAGACTGGAAGGCAATAAGCATTCATTGGCGATGAAGAGGGTCACCACGTCATGAGGAAAAGGTTCGACTCACCGGAAAGATGTAAGATTTTTAAACTTGAATGTACCTGACAACATATCTTCAAAACGTCTATATAGCAAATTGACAGAGCTTCAAGAAAATGGAAAACAATCCACCATCGCCAGGGGAAATTTTTTTTAACAAATTTCTCGGTAATTATTAGATCGACCTAATATAAAATAAAAAGGCTAGTTTATCATTTTAACAGTAAATTTAATAAGCTTAAGCTAATAAGCATATGTACATTAGACCAAAAGTTGGAGAACAATCTTTTCAAGCGCATATGGACTATTTACGAGTGTTGATCATATGTTAGGTCTCAAATCAAGACTCAACAGGAGACTCCTGGCAAAGACGGCAGAGTGGGAGGACCCTAAATGGATCTTGTCCCATGGGTACAACTAGACAACACTCACATCAGTGCAGACAACCCCAAAAATGACCCAAAGACTGGCAGAAGAGCCTCCACAACTAAATGTCGAGAAGAGGCCACATTAAAGAGGGTGGAAAGGGTAGAGACATGGTGTGGGCTAAACCCCACAGGTCTGGCTACCAGAGGGAGGGAGCCATGGTTTCAGAGAGGGGCAAGAAGCAGATTATCACACTGGGGAGCCTACTTGGTTCCTTGAAAATGGACGAACCTCTTGCCAGAGTCGAGAGAGAGAGAGAGAGAGAGAGAGAGAGAGAGAGAGAGAGAAAATAAACAACCCCCCCAAAAGAGGAAAAGTAACAACTGACACCACAGAAACACAAAGAATTGTAAGAGAATATTAAAAAAAATTCTATGATGACAAATTGGACAATCTAGAAGAAATGGATAAATTCCTAGGAACATATAACCTACCAAAACTGAATCAGGAAGAAGTAGAAAATTTCAACAGACCAATTATCGTTAATGAAATTCAATCAGTAATCAAAAAACCCCCAATAAGCAAAAGTCCAGAGCCAGATGGCTTCACAGGCAAATTCTACCGAACATACAAAGAAGAGTTAGTACCTGTTCTTCTCAAACTATTACAAAAGATAGAAGATGAAAGAAAACTTCCAAATGCATTTTATGAGGCCAGCATTACTTTGATACCCAAACCAGATAAAGACACCACTAAAAACCAGAGGTACAGGCCAGTATCTGATGGACACAGATGAAAAACCCTCAACAAAATACTAGCAAACCAAATCCAACAATACATTAAAAAAACAAAACAAAAACATTCACCATGATCAAGTAAGATTTATTCCTGGGTTCAAAGAGTGGTTCTGTATTCACAAAATCAATGCGACATATCATATCAATAAAAGAATAAAAGCCTTATGATAATTTCAATAGATGCAGAAAAAGCATTTGACAAAGTACAACATCCATTCATGATAAAAACCCTCCACAAGATAGGTTTAAAGGGAACATACCTCAACATAAGAAAAGCCATATATGAAAAGCCCACAGTGAACATCATAATCAGTGGTGAGAAACTGAGAGTCTTTCCTCTAAAGTCAGGAACAAGATGCCGATGTCTGCTCTCACCACCGTTATTTAACATAGTATTGGAAGTTCTAGCCACAGCAATTGGACAACATAAATAAAAGGCATCCAAATTGGTAAGGAAAAAGTAAAACTATCACTATTTGCAAATGCCAGGATACTATCTATAGAAAACCCTACAGACACCACCAAAAAAATACTAGAGATGATAAATGAATTCAGTAGGATCACAGGATACAAAAGTCAATGTACAAAATTCTGTTGTATTTCTATATACTAATAACGAAGTAGCAGAAAGAGAAACTAAGGAAACAATCCCATTTACAACTGCACCAAAACCAATAAAATCTCTAGGAACAGAAGAGGTGAAAGACCTATACTCTGAAAACTATAAAATACTGATGAAAGAAATTGATGACGACACACCAAAAAATGGAAAGACATTCCATGTTCATGGATTGGAAAAACAAATATCGTTAAAATGTCAATACTACCCAAAGCAATCTACTATTCAATGCAATCCCTATCAAAATACCAAGAGCATTTTTCAGAGCTAGAACAGTCCTAAAATTTGTACAGAACCACAAAAGACCCCGAGTAGCCAAAGCAATCTTCAAAAAGAAAAGCAAAGCTGGAGGCATCACAATTCCAGACTTCAAGTTATATTTCAAAGCTTCATTAATCAAAATAGTGGGATACTGGCACAAAAATAGACATAAATCAATGGAACAGAGTAGAAAACCCAGAAGTGAACCCACAACTATATGATCAATTAATCTTTGACAAAGCAGGAAAGAACATCCAATGGGAAAAAGACAGTCTCTTCAACAAATGGTGCTGGGAGAACTGGACAGCAACATGCAGAAGAATGAAACTCGGCCACTTTTTTACACCATACACAAAAATAAACTCAAAATGGATTAAAGACCTAAATGTGAGATCTGAAACCATAAAAACCCTAGAAGGGATCACAGGCAGTAATTTCTTTGACATCAGCCATAGCAACATTTTTCTGATATGTTTCCTGAGGCAAGGGACACAAAAGCAAAAATAAACTATTGGGACTTCATAAAATAAAAAGCTTCTGCACAGCAAAGGAAATAATCAGCAAAGCTAAAAACATCCTACTGAATGAGAGAAGATATTTTCAAATGACATACCTGATAAAGGGTTAATATCCAAAATATATAAAGAACTGATATAAGTCAACACCAAAAGAACAACTAAACCAATTTAAAAATGGGCAGAGAACATGGACATTTCTCCAGAGAAAACATCCAGAGGGCCAACAGATACATGGAAGATGCCCTCAACATCACTCATCATCAGGGAAATACAAATCAAAACTATAATGAGATACCACCTCACACCTGTCAGAATGGCTAAAATCAACAACACAAGAGACAACAGGTGTTGGCGAGGATGTGGAGGAAAAGGAACCTCGTACGCTGTTGGTGGACGTGCAAACTGGTATGGCCACTGTGGAAAACAGTGTGGAGGTTCCTCAAAAAGTTAAAAATAGAACTTCCCTACAATTCAGCAATCGCACCACAGGGTGTTTACCCACAGGATACAAAAATACTAATTCAAAGGGATACGTGCACCCCAATGTTTTCAGCAGTATTATCTACAAGAGCCGAATTAAGGAAGCAGCACAAATGCCCATCAACTGACGAACAGATAAAGAAGGTGTGGTCTATATATACATGATGGAATATTAATTGGCCATAAAAAAAGAATGGAATCTTGTCATTTGCAACAACATGGAGTGAACTAGAGAGTATAATGCTAAGTGAAATAAGTTAGAGAAAGACAAATACCATGTGATCCCATTCAGATGTGGAGTTTAGGAAAGAAAACAAATGAACAAAGGAAAAAAAGAGAGAGAGAAAAGAAGAAACTGACCCTTAGGTATAGAGAAGAAACTGATGATTACCAGAAGGGAGATGGGTGGGGGGAGGAGTGCAACAGATAAAGGGGATTAAGAGTACATTTACCATGGTGAGCACCAAGTCATGGACAGATTTGCTGAATCACTGTATCGTACGCTAATATAACACTAGGTTAACAATACTGGCATTAAATTTAAAAACTTAAAAAGACTCTACAAATTTTAGGAGAACCTGAAGGAAATAAATATATGAGTAAAAAGGAAAGAGAAAGGGAACATGTAACAGAGAGGATCAATAAAGCCAAAAGTTCATTCTTTAAAAATAATAAACCTGAAAAATATTATTTGAGAGTCATTGGAGAAGATGTAAGAAAAAACAGGATAAAGAACATTTATGGATGATAAGGGAACACAAGTACAAATAAAGAAAAAAATAAATTATGAACAACCTTATGCTACAGTGTTTAAACAGAGGAAATGGAAAAGTCCTAGAAAAATCAAACTCCTTAAGAAGAAGTTAAAAAACTCTATAGCCCTATAACCATTACAGAAGTTTTTAAGAAGTCTCTACAAAGAACACCTGGCCTAGAGGGCTTTACAAAGTCTACTAAACATTCAGGAAAACGAAGTTTTGATCTTACAGAGACTTCCAGAGAACGGAAAAGGAAGGAACACTCTCCACCAGATGTCATGAAGCCAGCCCAACCTTGATACCAAAACCAAACAAGGACAGAAGAAAGGAAAATCACAGTACAAGCTCACCCATATACAAAAACGCAAAAGCCCAGGCAGCAACAGATGTAACAAATATTAAACAGAAAATAAGCTATGCCAAAGTTGGTTTGTCCCAGGAATTAAACTTGATTAAATATTGGCAAATATAAGATTAATAGAATCACAATTAATTAATCAAGATTAATTAAAGAAGAGAGAACTATTTCAACAGATGCAGAGTTCAATCCATAAGAAGTTAATTCATAACAAAAACTACTAGCAAACTGAAATAGAAGGGAATTACCTTGAGTTGATAAAGGATAGTCACAAAACCCCACAGCAAATATTATACGTGATGAATTTGGAAAGCATTTTCTTCAAGATCACAAACAAGGTAAGCATGTTCAGTATCACCACTTTTTTAATGTTTATTTATTTTTGAGAAAGAGAGAAACAGAGCGTGAGCAGGGGAGGGGCAGAGAGAGAGGAAGACACAGAATCCGAAGCAGGCTCCAGGCTCTGAGCTGTCAGCACGGAGCCTGACACGGGGCTTGAACCCACGAACGGTGAGATCATGACCCGAGCTGAAGTCAAACGCCTAACCAACTGAGCCACCCAGGTGCCCCACAGTATCACCACTTCTACGGAACTGAAAACATTAGCCAGTGTGATGCACCAGAAAAAGGAAATTTCTGGAGGAAATAGGAAAAGCAAAATGGTGACAATCTGTAGATGAGGCATTGTGAGTCTGCCGTAAATTTGAAAGCATCTCCAGATACATTTGAATTAGTTGCTGGATACAAAAGTCAAAATTAGAAAGTCACTTGCATTTCTACACAGCAACAATCAATTAGAAGATAAAACTGGTACCAAAAGTTACCACTTATGGTAGCAAATAAAAAGCCTCTGCTCGGGGCGCCTGGGTGGCGCAGTCGGTTAAGCGTCCGACTTCAGCTCAGGTCACGATCTCGCGGTCCGTGAGTTCGAGCCCCGCGTCGGGCTCTGGGCTGATGGCTCGGAGCCTGGAGCCTGTTTCCGATTCTGTGTCTCCCTCTCTCTCTGCCCCTCCCCCGTTCATGCTCTGTCCTCTCTGTCCCAAAAAAAAAAAAAAAAACAAAAAAACAAAAAAACTTGTGAAACTTTAAAGTCATTAAAGAAGAGTTAAATAAACTATATAACAGATTTACGGATAAGAAGACTCAATATTGCAAAGCTGTAAATTCTCTTCCGATGGAGCTCTAGATTCAATAAAATTCTAATAAAAATTCCAACAAGATTTTTCTCAGAACATGGCAACTTGCTCCTATCACTTGACTTGAAAGAGCCAAGGCAAAAGAATACGCAAGGTATGTCTGAAGAAAAAGGACAGGCTGAGAGACCAGCCCTACCACATCAAGATGTGTTATAAAGTCACTGTAATTTTTCAAAATCAGTATTGCTCGCGGACAATTAGATCAATAGAACAAAACAGAAAGCCCAGAAATGGACCCAAATACATCTGGAATTTAATTTATGTCAGAGAGGGCATTACAGACCAGTGAGGAAAGGGGAGGCTATGGATAAGTGCCCTGATCTGGAGACGATCAGTTCTGTCTCCAGAAAGAAAGAAAATCAGATTTTATCTCAGAATATACAAAAGATTAACTCCAGGTAGATGAAAGGCAAAGCTTAAAAAATAAAACTATAAAAGCTCGTGAAGGCTAAGTAGGAGAATAATCTCACGCCCTCAAGTAGGGAAGGATTTCTTTTTTTTTTTTTTTTTTTTTTTTTTAATTTTTTTTTTCAACGTTTTTTATTTATTTTTGGGACAGAGAGAGACAGAGCATGAACAGGGGAGGGGCAGAGAGAGAGGGAGACACAGAATCGGAAACAGGCTCCAGGCTCCGAGCCATCAGCCCAGAGCCTGACACGGGGCTCGAACTCACGGACCGCGAGATCGTGACCTGGCTAAAGCCGGACGCTTAACCGACTGCGCCACCCAGGCGCCCCATGGATTTCTTAAATAAGACATCACAAGTACAAATTACAAAGGAAAAGACCGATATATTCAATTACTGTAGGTCAAAATTAAGTTCAGCTTATTGAAACACATCATAAGTAAAAAGACATGCCGCACACCGTAAAAAGATATTTGTAACAAATAATGATAAACGGACCAAACATTAGGAGCCCTAATATGCAAAGAACACTCAGAAACAAGCAAAAAGGATAAGCAAACCAACAGAAAAATAGGCCAAACACCAAATCGGATTTTCACTTACTATCAAACACGAACAATCAAATATGAAAGAACGTTCAACCTCATTATTAGTCATCTGGGAAATGCAAATTAAAACTTTAATGAGGTACCATCACACACCGAACAGGTTATTTTCAAGTTGGACAGTACCCAGCATTGGAGAAAATGTAAACGTCAAAAGAAAAAAAATACATATAACTACCATATAAAACTGCGGAGAGCAGAAATTGGGAAGACCTTTCTGAAAGTCTGGGCTTGCTTAGTGGAGTTAAACATGCACATGCCCTACGACCCACCAATTCCATGTCTAGTGGTGATTATGAGAGAGGTTCCTCTCTGGTGTATGTACAGAAACGTTCATGGCAACGCGATGTGTGAAGCAAAAACACTCCCTATGGCTTACGTATCCATCCACGTGAGAACAGAGTAATTCACCTGCTCTGCCCATGAAATGGATACCACGTAGTGGTGAAAAATGAACGAACTACCACCAAACACATCCATGTGACTGTATCTCAGAAACAGAAACAAACAAAATTTGAGGAATACATGCTATACGATTCTATTTATCTAAAGTTTAAAACCGTGTACTACTGGGGCGCCTGGGTGGCTCAGTCGGCTAAGCGTCCGACTTCGCCTCAGGTCATGATCTCTCAGCTTGTGGGTTGGAGTTCTGCGTCGGGCTCTGTGCTGACAGCTCGGAGCCCGGATCCTGCTTCGGATTCTGTGTCTCCCTCTCTCTCTCTCTCTCTGCCTCTTCCCCATTCATGCTCTGTCTCTGTCTCTCAAATATAAACATTTTTTTAAAAACTTAAAAAATGTACTATTTTGTATATGGACACATCCCTGTGTTTTAGACTATAGAGAAAAGCAACAAAATGATTAACAGGAAACCCACAGTAGTGGTTACCCCAGTGGGAGAGAAGTTGAGGAGGGAGGGCAAGGAACTTGTAAGATTCCAGTAAGGCTCCATTTCTTAAGCTGAGTGGTAGATGCACAGGTGTACATCATCTTTTTTTTTTATATATATATAAATTATGCATTTTTAGGGGCACCCGGGGTGGCTCAGTAGGCTGAGCATCCGACTTCAGCTCAGGTCATGATCTCATGGTTCGTGAGTTCGAGCCCTACATCAGGCTCTGTGCCGACAGCTCAGAGCCTGGAGGCTGCTTCGGATTCTGTGTCTTCCTCTCTCTGCCCCTTCCCTGCTCATGCTCTGTCTCACTCTGTCTCTCAATAATAATTTTAAAAATTTTTAAAAATATGCATTTTTACATGGTATAATTCACAAGTTTAAAGAATCTACTTAGAATGTTCTAATCTGCAGTTTTGCCTTTTAGAATTTACAGGTTTACAATTTTACACTTATATTTTCTAGAGGGATAAGAAGGGTCAATGCCATTTAGGGAACACATATGTGAGTGTACTTGCTCTTACCAGTGCCGTGCGAGGTAATTAAAGTTAAACTCAAACTGGCTCAACACATCTCCTCCTAGGGTACAAGAAAAATATGTACATTTGGTCAGTCAGAGACAAGATGTAGCATGCTTCCTTAACACAAATTTGGATAACCCAGGTTATTTATCACATCGTCACACATTTCTGTTTGTTGTTTCAGATACAGGCATATCTTTAAGAAAAAGGCGATCTTTTATATCTTAGGCAGTGAAACATATGAATTAAGAAAAAATACCCATGTTAAGAGTTTTTCACTTGAAGGAAAGACAAGCCATGAAAGTTCTTTAAAAACCCCATTCACCATCTACTTTGGATATTGGGAGGTAATTTACTATGGGAAAAAATGGAAGATGCCACTTTAAAGCTGAAATATTAGGTGATATTAGGTAAGGAGTTTCAACCTGATATAAAGTAAAGCTTTTCTAAATTATGACACAAGTCAATGATGAAATGTGATTTTTTTAAATAAAAAAATACACATACGCAACTTTTCGGAAATACATTTCTATGTTAAAGTATACCGATACTATGAATTATTAAGATAGCTAGTTAGTATATGTACTGGTAAGATAGGATAAAAAAATACATATTTTACTTTAAATATTTGGGTTTTTTTTTAGTATAAGTTGAATTTTACACACACACACACACGAATGAGAAAGAGATAATGCACCAAGCCTACATGAACTATGCACGTCTTTGCCCAAGGACGCTCGCAGAAGCGTTACTTACTATCTAGACCCCTGCCTGTTTATTAGTCGTTTCACAAAGTGACTTAATACCTATTTCATAGAGTATGAAAATTACATTTTTACTCAAGGGAACCACATGGCCAGTTCTAATTCATTATGAAATGGTCTCAGTTAAGGAGAAAGAAGCAAGTTACCAAAATAGGGGAAAAAATACAGAGTTAAGATAGTGACTCCGTAGCAAGTGAGATATAACCACTGCAAAAGAAAATTTGGCAAGTGTAAATAGTACCGAAGTCACCAGCCGAATGTGCCTCCGAATAAGAGCCATGAAAATCAACCTGAAAAAGAAAGAGAACACCCGATGTGTGCGTATGTATACATCACAAACTGTAGCCCAAACCCCTACCCCACAGCCAAACCAGTAGTGGGAAGGTGACTGTCTGTCTAACCAAATGAAATGCTAAGGGTACATATGGATGGACTCAATTTTCAAAACCATGTTTCATTTTATTATTTTACTTTACATTAATAAATATCTATTATATTAAAATACTTATTTTATTTGTTCAAAACTATATTAGCCGCTGAGTTGTATACCTGTTGTCTGGTAGTAAATAAAGCTATTGCAAATGTTTGCGCCTCAGAGGATATATACACAATCTTGACTGAGTCCAAACATAAGCTTCTCACAGAATGGTACTAATGTCAACTGGTGACCAGAAGGGACTTCCAGAAATAAGTCACCAGGTAAGATCATCATTTTCAGTTTGGGGAATGGCGTTTTCATACAGAACATTCAAAAAGATGGGCAAAATGGATGAAGGGGAGGGGGGAAGGAGGTACAGGCTTCCACTTAAACAGATAAATCACGGAAATA
Source organism: Panthera uncia (assembly GCF_023721935.1). Classification (NCBI taxonomy): domain Eukaryota; kingdom Metazoa; phylum Chordata; class Mammalia; order Carnivora; family Felidae; genus Panthera; species Panthera uncia. The sequence continues at coordinate 4,747,333 of NW_026057581.1, read as the reverse complement.
AAAGGTACAGCATTGGGACACAGTGATGGTAGTATAGTGGCGTTGTGTGGTGACAGATGGCAGTGACACTTGTGAGCTCGGCATAATGGACCGAGACGTCCAATTGCTATGTTGTACACCTGAAATTAATGTAACAGCCTATCGACTACACAAAAAAATTTAATTTAAAAAGGTAAAGAAAATTTAATAAAAGAAAAAACACGCGGAACCATTACTTTCAAATAGAACTAAGTGGCAGGTCTTCACATCCTTATTAATACACAACGTGAATAAAACATGAAATTTCCCCAATATTGTTTGTGACTAAACAGAACATCACATTTATCGCCGTTTTCAGTGCACATTAGTGAATGGCTAATGCCTGTGTGATGAACGTATAGGCAGCAGGAAGATTAAGAGGCATAAATCGTAATGGATGGAAATCTAACAAATCCTGCTTTGGGCAAGAAATCTTGCTTCCAAACAATAGCCAAATTATGGAAAGAGCCCAAATGTTCCTCAACTGATGAACGGATAAAGAAGATGTGGTTTATATACACAATGGAATACTACTCGGCAAAGAGGAAGAATGAAATCCTGCCATTTGCAACAACGTGGATGGAACTGGAGGGCGTTAGGCTAAATGAAATGAGTCAGAGAAAGACAGGTATCACATGATTTCACTCATATGTGGATTTTGAGAAACTTAACAGATGATCACAGGGGAATGGAAGGAAAAATGAGATAAAAACAGAGGGAGGCAAACCATAAGAGACTCTTAAATACAGAGAACAAACTGAGGGGGTGGGGTGCAGGGGAAAGGGGAAAATGGGTGATGGGCATTGAGGAGGGCACTTGTTGGGATGAGCACTGGGTGTCGTATGTAAGAGATGAACCACTGGGTTTTACTCCTGAAGCCAAGACTACACTGTATGTTAACCCGCTTGAGAATAAATAATAAATAAATTATTCTTAAAATAAATGACATGACCTCTGAATAATCTCAAGTTCTCCTCTCCTCTAAAAGGGTGAGTTTTTAATCCTGGGTGGGAAACACTCCCATAGCATCATTAACCCAAAGACAGGTACTCACGGCTGCCATTGTCCTGAGGAACCCTTGCTGGATCCCCAAGCTGTGCCAGCTGACATCAGCCACCATGTGAGAGGTGATTCCCAACAAGAACGCCACCAATTTCTCTGTGTCCTGCCAAAGAAGCGAATTAGAGTCCTAGGTGTTTGGGTTTGTCTATACAAATCCTATTAACAGTTTTAATAAGTATGATTTTCATTACTGAGACTTAAACACTAAAATTAGAGGCAGGTACATTGTAGTTTCCAGTTACAAAAACCACAAAGGACTCTTCAAAATATTTTACGGATTTCAGATTAATTACCCTTGGAGCAAAACAGTGAAGTGACATAGCCCAAACATTTTTAAGTGGTTTATTCAGATATTAACTAGCCACATGCTATGTTTGGCATTGAAGGTATGCAGGGGTGGGGGTGGGGGTGGGGGGCAGCCCTCCCAGAGCCTGGCGTGGGGACGGGGGACAAACGGAGTAGATGCAGACATAAGCAAAGGACTCGGCGGGTCTAGAAGAGAATTTCTTCTTGGCTTGAGGGCCGTGCCTACCTTATCCCAAGGAAGAGGATAGTTCTCTCGGATGTAATGAACGCTCGCATTCAGAAATGGGGTCCAGTGAGTGCTCTCAGACACATCATGGAATTGCCCTGATGAGACAAAGGTGTCAGGAGTCTTTCTTTAAAAGCTGGAGATTCCCAAATCTGCCACCACTGCTGCCCGCTACGACCCTCCTCCTCCTCCCCTCCGAGTCTCTTAGTTTCTTCTGTTGATGTTCAGGGGAAGCCTCTAGAACAGAAGAGCCAGCACAAAGAGAGAGAGAAAGGAGCCTGAACTGGCTCACAGCATCTTGAAATCACCTGGGCTGCCATGGAAGCTGGAAGGGTTTCCAATTCTGCGCTCTAAAGGGAAGGAGAGGAGGGGGCGCCTGGGTGGCTCAGTTGGTTAAGCATCCTACTCTTGATTTCAGCTCGGGTCATGATTGCTCGGTTTGTGAGATCGAGCCCCACATCAGGCTCTGCACTGACAGGATGGAGCCCGCTTGGGATTCTCTCTCCCTTTCTCTCTGCCCCTCCCTCAAAACAAAATAATTTTAAACAAATAATAAAGGGAAGGAGAGAAGGGGTGTGTGGTTTGAGGGGAGGTGCAGTGGGAGGGGGGCGTATAGGTGTGTGTGGGGTGTATATGTGCATGTGTGCAATCTCCATCCATCACAGTCCACCCCACCAGCACAAAAGACAACAGTAGATATACTCCAAAGGCTTTCAAGCATTTTAATTTACAACAATTGTTTTATAACGGCACCGGCCCCAAGCATCAGCTGAGTGTCTTAATTCCCTTTATTTCCACAGCGGGGATAAGAAAGACGGGACCAGACATCTACTCGAAAACTCCCAAAGCCACACATTCTTCCTGGGGTGTCCAATGTCACGAGGGGCAACTGAAGCCAAAACTCCAGAGTTTAGGTCCCTCAGTTCAAGTATTTTCACTGTCGCTAAAGTAAAAACAGCCTGACCAGTTTTCGATCATTGGTTTTTGTGGAAATGATTTTCAGAGAGATTGCAACTAAGAAATTTGATTTGTGCTAATGGTTTTCCTAGAGATAAAACTTATAATTCCTATTTTACAGAACTCAGTACAAATCCAAAATTAAGTATAGAGGTAACCATTTTTGACAAACCTCCCCTTAACCAAATTGTCTTTTGTTCCCCTCTGGAATCTGACCAGAAGCAAAAGAAAGCCCGCCCAGGGCCTGGGGGTGGGGGTGGGGGTGGGGGGGTGGCAGCCAGCAGGTACCTGTCCCCACAGCCAAGCTGTGTTACAGGAGTCGGCAGGGTTCCTTCCATTCCTGGCTAGGATGGTCCTCATTGTTGTAGTTACAGGATTTGTTCAGTACTAGGTAAAGTGATGCAACGGGAGTGTAAAAACAAAGCTGTTTCTTTGGCAGCTGAGCATTTGAGAACATTTGCTTTCGAAAGATGCCATAAAAGTGAACCCCTAAACACGAAAGAGACAGGTGCTGTGGAAGTAGGTATGTGTGAGACCAAGGGGAAATCTGGAAAATTTCATAAAAGTCTAAGTAAGAGGAGTCTGCATCCAATTCCTCATAATTGGTACATATTTTATTATTTTTTTATTTTTTTATTTTTTGAGAGACACACAGAGTGCAAGCAGGGGAAGGGCAGAAAGAGAGGGAGACACAGAATCCGAAGCGGGCTCCAGGCTCTGAGCTGTCAGGGCAGAGCCCGACTCGGGGCTCAAACCCATGAACCATGAGATCATGACCTGAGCTGAAGTCATGCTTAACTGACCCAGGCACCCATATTTTATAATTCTAAGCGACCTCACTGATGAATTGGTCTGTGCTGTTTGGGGGAGGGCATCTACCACTGTGGGAAAAATGGAAAATTCAGGAGAGTGGGGTCCCCTTTTATACTCTTCTCAAAGCCTGCAGTACTGTGTGTTTAATTGGTCTCTTAAAATGGCACATAGTTAAGCAAGTTTTCTCAAATTTAATTGACAAAAAAAAAAAATCTTTTTACTTCTTTTTTATGGAAGAGATCAAGGAACTGTTAAATTATCGAGACATTATAGCTCCCTGAACACAGTGTTGGGAAGGGCTAAAGAGGAAATAGGTTAAAAAAAAAAAAGCTGTAACAAGCAGGCAAAACAGTAACAAGATTAAGAAAGGATAGTTAACAGACTAAGAAGGAAACGGAAGAAAAAAAAGAAAAACCCAACCTTCCAAACGTGAGAAATACAAAAGCTTAGTTATCTGGGGTCATGACTACAGGTGTGGCACTAAACATTCCACTGACCCTACGAGCGTCACTGTATTCAACCAAACATTGGGATAATGGCTATGACTCCAAGATTCCAAAAATGGTTTACGTGATGACCAGCGTACTGGATGTCTTCCATTTGTCCCTCAGATCCACGGTCACCCTTCTCTGCCCCACCCTGTGCCCCTAGGACCTGTTCAACTGGTCTCGTTGCCCTCCAGCTTTGCTTGGGTTGGGTTTGGCCAATGGGGAGAGCACAGAGGAGATCAAAGAGAAGGGAGAGAGAGAGAGACAGATGGGGGTATTCATTTTCCCAGCTCCCCTGCTGTGGGGTCACAGGGACTGGCTGTGTCCCCAGCTGAAGGTCTGGCCCCAGCAAGTGGTCCCCCATGCAGCAGCCTGTCCACTAACTGCCCCCTCCCTGCACTATCCTCCCCAGTTCTCTTATATTGTGCCCCTGTCTTTGTAAATGGTCACCTTATAAAACACCCCAAATCACTCCACTGGGGAGCACCTTCCATGACTACTGGGGACTCCGAATGACACACCCATGAGCCCAATTTGCTGATAACACCACCTCAGGTCTGCAGAACACTTGACAAAATAATATGCACTAACACCAACAAAAATCCAGTAAAGAGGCAAGCAGGCATTTTTACTATGTTACAGGTGTGGAAACAGACTCAACAAGAGTTTTTGAAAGTCACATGCTAACAGAACAAGAACCCAGACCCTTCAATCTCTTTCAAAATGTTTTCTCTTCCGCCACAAAGCAGTAAAGTAAGGGCGCACAGGATCGTGAAAATTCTCAGAATTTCCGTGCTCGAGTAGGTAAGGTTTGGTTACGCAGAAAATGCAGCTAACGCAAACCAACGATAGTGGAAAATATAATGTGTCGTGTGTTTTAAATCCTAGCCATTCCTACCGCTCAAGTGAAGGTGACATCGTGTGGTCTGTAACACTCCACCTTACCTCTTTCGCAGATGCTGGGGTAAAACGCATCAGGAAACACGGCTCCCGCCTGATACGCGTCCTGGTGTTCAAGCAACAGCTGGGGAGCAGGAAAACGGAGAGATGAGGGGCAAGGGGCAGCAGCCTGGGACAGGCCCACCAACAACAGGAGGATGGAGGGCAGGCATACGTGATAATAAAAACTCACGCGTAATCCAAGACAACGCCCTCCAATGGAGAACCTTGTCCTAGCAAACACAGGCGGATCAAGGAGTAGCAAAAATCACTTATTTGCTCCGTTCACCCAACAGAGCGGGATTTCCCCCAGGCTAATTCGCCAACTGCTTTGTAGAAGGATTTTCAATAATCCGGTGAAAAATCAGTGAAAGAGAGGAATACAGACATACATACGTGTACATAAAATACGCACATACACACAATATACGCACATATACATTTACACAGTTGACCCTTGAACACAGATTGACTGTGCAGATCAACTTATACGCAGATTCTTCTCACTAAAGGTAGTACTCTAAGTGTATTTTCTTTAATGTATTTTCTCATCAATGGTTCTTTACCTTGCTTTATTAGAAGAATACGGTATATAATACATATTATACAAAGTAAGTGTTAATTGACTCATCAGTAAGGCTTCTGGTCAACAAGAGGCTATTAGTAGTTAAGTTTTTGGGGCGTCAAAGTTATATTTGGATATTCAACTGCCTGGGGGATTGCCCCCACCCCGCCCCCACAGTCCCTGTGTTGTTCAAGGGTCGACTACGTACACACAAGTTTATAGCCGCTACCTGTGCTTTAGAGTAAGATTATGTCTTTTGCGCTTGGGGGGGTAGGGGTCTTCCTTGGGTGACTAGCTCACTCCATTCCATTCTGACCCCCTTCAGGGGGCCCCAGAGGTCTCTAGAGGCTAGAAAGCAAAGACTACATTTCCCAGACTCCATGGTGGAGCCTCCTCTCCCCCTCTGCTTCTTCAGCTAGCAGGAAAGTGCCTGGTTTTGCAGCAGAGGTCGGAAGGACCCAGGTGTTCACAGGTAGAGTACAGAGCACCTATTTTGCTAGTAATGAACATGGCTGAGGTGACAAGGTCCTGGAGCCAATAGTCCAGATGGCGGCTTCCTACTCTCCAGACTGTGTAGGAGGCAGTTGGATCTGGATCTAGCAACTGGGGCCGTGGCTGTTTGACTAGGCACAGGTGACCCTAGCAGGCCAGTTCCGGGTGTCGTTCTGGGAGCCCTTCCTGGATGCTCAGCCCAGAACCTGCTCTTCGAGCGCTCACACGTCGTCAGCACGGAGTTCCCCAATCCTGGGCATTGAGCCCCTCTCAGCAGAAGCTAGCCAGAGGGGTTTCTGTGATCTGCAGATGAACTCTGATGGCCAAAATGGGCAAAGTAAAAGCTTGGCAACCTAAACTTCTTAATTTCTCCGTAAGGACTTACTAATCCCCACTGCCACCACGATGTTTGGCTCAGAGATGCACGTTTGATGAAAGCTAGCTCTGTTAGAGCCCTCGCCGAGACTCATCTCGAGCCATGGGGAAGACACCCTCTTCCCTTCAGGGATTTTCAGCTTGAAGGCTGAGTTCTGGATGGCCCGTGTCCCCCACGGGGAGAGAGACCGCCACTTGACCTGTGGGTGGAGCTCTGCTCCAGGGCTGTAAGTTACGTGGGCCCCTAAAGTCTCCTTGTTCTCTAAAGGTAGCTCGGGTTGGACTTTTGTCACTGCAAAATAATAGTTACCTTCATTGAATATTTACCTTGTCAGCCACTGTCCTAGTTACTTCACATGATAAAGACTCTAGGTGAGGGAGAGCCCGTTACTTAACATTAAAACAGAATTCTGAAGTAAGTTTTGAAAAGTAAATGTGTCAGCAAAATAGGACACTGCCGGCGGGGTGGGGGGAAATGTGGGGGACGATGCGTCCTTCAGACGTAAAAATGTATTTTTAAGCTACAGAAATAAAAGTAGTAGGATCCTGGAATCGAAAGAGATCAAAGAGAGTCAAGAAACAGACTCAAGCATACACAACATACAGTGAAGAGGAAAGGGGGGGAGTAACCAACAAATGGTGTCGTCGCAACCCTGTGGCCGTGAGGGTTCCAGCGTGGCATAACAACAGACAAATACGAGGTGACTTAAAGAGTTAAAGGCAAAACAAGAGGCCACAAAATTAGGACCAAACTTAAGGAAATAATTGCACAACCTCAGAGAGGGAATGATCTTTCTAAGCAAAGCATACAGGCAAAATCCATAAAAGAACAGAACGGGCACTTAAGTACCCCAAAATGTAAGCATTTTGCATGGTAAAAAGCACCAGAAGCAAATTTAAGAGAAAAATAACCACGAGAATCATTTGATACATGATGGGGGCTCATATATTTAATAAGTCATTTTTCCACATCAAGATAAACATCCTAATTGAAAAACAAGAAGATATAAATGATTCACATAAGTACTAGAAATAGTTGATGAGCCCTTGAAAGTATATTTAACCTCATTCTTAATTCACTAAAATGCCAATTAAATCTCTAACAAAATACCATTTTCCACCTACCAAACTAGCAAAAATGGAAAAAAAAAAAAAAAAAAAAAAAAAAAAACCAGCCTCCAAAAGTGAATGTTTCCAAACCTAAAGATACCTATCAAGAAATTTCAATGAAATACATGAGCAATTAAGGATATTAATCCTTCCTATAGGTCTTTCCTGTTTAGTTTTGTCTTGTTTCTGGGCCAAACGGACTCCACTAGCAGTGCCACGGCTGAAGGGGTTTGCCAGACATGGTTAGGAAACTGGCCACAAACAAGGGGACTGAGCACGTAAGAACACGTATCAAGAGTGACAAAGGCCAGGCTTCTCACTGTTGGAGAAAGGAGTCACAGATAAGACATAAGAAGGCTAGAACGAATCCTGTGATGATGGATCATAACTGGAGATATTTTTGGGTGAACTCATGGTTTTAAATAAATAGGCAGATAAATAGACACCAAAGCCAACTAGAGGCAGACTCTGGGAGAATGGAAGCCTCAACATAAACAATAGTAATGTAATATAAACCATTAAAAAGAAATCCACGAACGTATATGGATATAAGTAAATATACGAATGCGGAAGAAGGAAAGGCTCTACTTTAGAATGTCGATAAACGTAGAAAGAATAATGGAATCAGATAAACAATTTGGCCACCATCATAATTATTTCAGGCAAGAATTATCAATGGATGCTAAAACCGATGGGAAAAACAGGGTATTTACATTACCTTAATATCTCTCCCCATAAAATATTTACTTGCTAGTTAGAAAATACTGGGGCGCCTGGATGGCTCAGTCGGTTGAGCATCCAATTGATGTTGGCTCAGGTCATGATCTCATGGTTCATGGGATTGAGCCCCACATCAGGCTCTGCACTGACGGCGTGGAATCTACCTGGGATATTCTCATTCTTTCTTTCTTTCTCTCTCTCTCTGCCACATCCTCTCCTCCCCTCTCAAAATAAATAAACCTTTTGAAAAAGTAGAAAAATACGTATTAAGTTTCCAGTGTAAAAATGGAAAGACCCCATCTTACCAAAAAATTAACATCACTAAGACTTCTGCTTCCGGGAAGATCGAAGAGACGCACTTTTCTTGTTCCCTCTTGCTAAACATAACTAAGAACCCGGGATGTTGTGCACAAAGTGAGACTTAGAAGCCTCTGGAAGGTGGAGGGAAGTATGCAGATGGCTGGGGAAACGCAGGACCTGAAGACGATACCGTGGAGAGTTTTCTTGATTTTCTTTTGGCCTCTTATGTCCCCAACTGGATACCAGAAAAACTAGAAACTCCTATGAGCATAGACTAAACACACAAACGAAAGCCACAACAAAAGCCTGTTGTAACCATGCGACCAGCAAAGAGGCAGACTAGCAAGACAGAAAACTTTTAGACAACAGCCTCTCTACTGCAGCCAAACAACACAGAAAAGACTGTGGCCCCACCTTTCCCAGGACTTTCATCTGTGTTGTCCTGTCTCCCATCCCTACCCCTCAGGGTGAGTGGAAACCATGGGGAGATCCTAGACATACAATCCCAACTGGCAGTGACATGGCACCTCACCCCATCCCCACTGGGTGGGACCAGAAAAGGCCCAGGGGAGAGCAGGATGTTCACCACCAAATGACACACACCCCAGCATCTGTAGAGGCCACAGTGAGGAGCAGTATTAGGTACTTCTACCCCTCCCAGCCAGGGAGGCATCAGTGGAGACCCCAGGGGGAACCTTGACCTCTACCCCCAGTTGGCAGTTAGGAGAGTTAGGAGGTGGGTATCCGCTCACTGCAGACCCCTCCCAAAGTGGTGCTGGACGAAGTCAGCTAAAATAGAAGGTTTCAGGGGGGCTAAAACCTGGGGGCTCAGCCAGTTAAGCGTCTGACTTGGGCTCAGGTCATGATCTCATGATTTATGAGTTCAAGCCGCACACTGGGCTCTGTGCTGACAGCTTGGAGCCTGGAGCCTGTTTCAGATTGTGTGTCTCCCTCTCTCTCTCTGCCCCCACCCCGCACTCGTGCTCTCTCTCTCAAAATAAATAGACATTTAAAGAAAAATTTTAAAAATAGGTTTCAAGTAAGATCCAGAGTCTCATAACCTGATACCCAAATGTCCAGGTTTCAATCAAAGATCACTCATCAAACCAGGAACCAAGAATCTCAAAAGGTATGAAAAGAGACAACCAATGGAGGCCAACACTGAGATGGCAGAAATGTTATAATTATCTGACAAATATTTTAAAGCAGCCATCATAAAACTACTTCAATCACAAACACACTTGAAACAACCCCCCCCCCCGCCAACCACCACCAAAGCAGTCTCAGGAGAGAAATATATGAAGAACAGCCAAATGGAAATCCTAGAAACGAAAAATACAATAGCTGAAATAAAAGTTAATATCACCAGAAACCGTACACTTGACATTGTGAGCCTTCTTTTTTCTAGTTATTTTTTTAAGTTTATTTTTATTTATTTTTTGGAGAGATTGAGCATGCATGAGCAGCGGTGCGGGGGCAGAAAGAGAGAGGGAGACAGAATCCTAAGCAGGCTCCATGCTGTCAGCGCAGAGCATGATACAGGGCTCAATCTCACAAACTGTGAAATCATGACCTGAGTGGAAGTTAAGAGTTCTATGCTTAACGAACTGGGCACCTAGGTGCCCCGACATCATGAGCCTTCTGATACAATCCAATGAGAATACAGCATCATCTCCATGTTCTATGATATTTCTGTCAAAAAATAACCTGCAATGGGTCTATCATGGAGAACCATCAGACAAAACCAAATTAAGTTGCATTCTAAAGAGTTATTGGACTTTGTCCTTTCCAGAATATCAAGGTCATGAAAAACAAGGTGGGCCTGAGGAACTGTTGTAGGTCACGTGGTGCTGGATTGGTTCTGGAACCATAAAGATTATTGAGACACAACTGGTGAGATTTGAATGAAACCTGAGGATTGGGTCAAAGTGTTGTTCAGTGTTGATTTCCTGACTGTGATTATTATGCTGTGGTTACATAGGAGCATCCTTGTTTTCAGGAAATACACAATGATGTGTTAAAGGATAATGGGTATCCCATCAACAACTTACTCTCCAATGGTTCAGGGGGGAAGAAATCAATATGTATAAATAATGTGGAATTGGATGAAGTCTCTGGACATGAAAGATTCCATTTTCCTGTCCAATGAATGAACTCTTGAACTGGGCCACAAGCAGCAACTATTTGACAAGCAGTTGCTCATAAAATTTCAACAGGACAGCAAAGTTAATTAATACATAGGAGGACAGTTTTTTTTTTTAATTTTTTTTTTGTAACGTTTATTTATTCTTGAGACAGAGAGAGACAGAGCATGAACAGGGGAGGGGCAGAGAGAGAGGGAGACACAGAATCTGAAACAGGCTCCAGGCTCTGAGCAGTCAGCACAGAGCCCGACGCGGGGCTCGAACTCACGGACTGTGAGATCATGACCTGAGCCGAAGTCGGCCACTCAACCGACTGAGCCATCCAGGCACCCCTAGGAGGACAGTTTTAATTGATAACACCAATAATCAAGAAGATAGTCATCAGAAATTGTTCAACTGGTCAGCACCAAATTAGCAGGGTTTTTCCTTCTCTCCTTTATCTAAATCATGGAATCACCCCTTCCTTTTTTCCTCAAACACTCCTTGGTTTCCCTGAACAAGCAGCACACTTTTCTGGTTATTCTAGAATCTGTACCCTCCCAATTGCAATTCTGAGACCCAAATAAAGACCTTTGTTCCTTTTCAGTTCCACCTCCTTTCCTTGGTTGACAACACAAAGGATAAAAAAAGGAAATATAAGTTGTCAACAATTAGGGAAACTGGGTAAAGGGCATAAATGAATTGCCTAATTTTCCAGCTTTTCTATTGGTCTTTAATTACTTCCAAATGAAAAGTTAAAATATAGAACTGGTTGATTTAATGATGGTGCATTATGGATAACAGAAAAATATGTATTTGTTCTCAGTGATTCTGAAGTTCTCTACTGACATGGAAAGACATCACCAATATATTAAATGAAAAATAACAAGGTGCAGTGTGCAGAGCGTAATTTGGTGGGGTGGGGTGGGGTGGGGGTTGTGCTAATAAATGAAAGAGATGACACCTAGAATGATATAAAGCCAAGTGTTAATGCAGGTCGTCTCACAATTTTTCTCTATGGTGAGCATCTATCAGTTCTCTCATTGGAAAAGAAAAAACCTCTTCTATGGGCAGGTAGAAGGAAGCAGGACAAAAAGGACAACAACCAAGCAAATAACTACTGTTGCTATGATTTCATGGTTAAAACACCACATTCTGTATTCTTATAGAACATAAATACATATAATAAGTCCAACCGTAACAGTGTGAAATTAGAGATTATAAGAAAAACTAGGGGGGAAAAAACACATGGAGACCCCACAACATGCTAGTGAACAACCAATGGGTCAATGACAAAATCAAAGAAGAAATTAAAAAATACATATGGAAATATACATAATGGAAACATAATGACTGAAAATCTTTGTGGGGAGCCCCTAGCTGGCTCAGTCAGTGGAGAGTGCCACTCTTGATCTCAGGGTCAATGAGTTCAAGCCCCACATTGGGTATGGAGCCTACTTGAAGAAATCTGGGGCACCTGGGTAGCTCAGTTGGTTGAGCGTCTGACTTCGGCTCAGGTCATGATCTCGCACTCTAAGTTCCAGCCCCGCGTCAGGCTCTGCAGACAGCTCGGAGCCTGGAGCCTGCTTCCGATTCTGTGTCTCCCTCTCTCTCTGCCCCTCCCCTGCTCATGCTTGGTCTCGCTCACTCCCAAAAATGAATGAATATTAAAAAAAAATTGTTAAAAAGGAAGAAATCTTTGGGGTGCAAAGTTTATAGCAGTTCTAAGTGGGAAGTTTATAGCAGTATAGGCCTACTATAAGAAACAAGAAAAATCTCAAATGAAGCATCAAACCATACCCCTAAACGAACTAGAAAAAGGACAGATAGAGACCAAAGTTAGTAGAAGGAGATAGTAAAGATTAGAACCAAAATAACTGAAAAAATAAATCAATGAAACCAAGAGCTAGTTCTTAGAAAAGATAAAACAGAATTAATAAACCTTTAACCAGACTCATCAACAAAGACAAGTACTCAATGAGTAAAATAAGAAATGAAGGAGAAATAGCCAACACCATAGAAATACAAAGAATTATAAAATACTATGAAAATTATATAACAAATTGGAGAAACTAGAATAGAAAAATTCATAGAAACAGTCTTCCAAAATTGAGTCAAGAAGAAATAGAAATTTTGAACAGACCAATTATTAGTAACAAAACTAAATCTGTAATCAAAAAACTCCCAAACAAAATTCCAGGACTGGATGGCTTCACAAGTGTACTCTACCAAACATTTAAAGAAGAGTTAATACTTATTCTTCTCAAACTATTCCAAAAAGTAGAAGAGAAAGGTAAATCTCTAAATTCATTCTATGAGGCCAACTTTACCCTGATACCAAAAGCAAAGACACTACTAAGAGAACTACAGGCCAGCATCTCTGATGAACCCAGACACAAAAGTCCTCAACCCATATTAACAAACCAAATTCAATAACATGTTAAAAGGATCATTCATCATGATCAAATGGGATTTATTCCTAGGATTCAAAAGTGGTTCAATATTCTCAAACCAATGTAATAGGTCACATTAACCAAAAGGATTGAAACCATATGATCATCTCAAGAGATCCAGAAAAAGCATTTGACAAAATACAACATTTGTTTATGATAAAAACTCTCAGCACAGTGGACGTAGAGGGAACATAATAAAGACCTTGTACAACAAACCCACAGCCAACATCATACTCAGGAACAAGACGAGGATGTCCTCTCTTACCACATTTATTCACCATAGTACTGAAAGTTCTAGATGCAGCTATGAGACAAGAAATAAAAGTATCCAAACTGGTAAGAAAGAAGTAAAACTGTCACCATTTGCAGATGATAGGATATTGTATATAGAAAACCCTGAGGACTCCAAAAAAAAAAAAAAAAAGAAAAAGAAAAACTATTAAAGGAATTCAGTAATGTTATAGGATACAAAATTAATATGCAGAAATCTGTAGCATTTCTACATGTGAATCATGAAGTAGCAAAAAGAAAAACTGAGAAAACAATCTAATTTATGATTGCACCACAAGGAACAAAATATCTAGGAATAAACTTAACCAAGGAAGTGAAAGGCCTATACTCTGAAAACTATAAGACATTGATGAAAGAGATTAAATAGGACAGAAATGGAAAGATATTCCGTGCTCATGGATTGGAAGGATTAATAATGTTAAAATGTCCATATTACCCAAAGCAATCTTCAGATTTAATGCAATCACTATCAAAATACCTATGGCATTTTTCACAGAACTAAAGCAAACAATCCTAAAATTTGTGTGAAACCACAAAAGGCCTCAAACAGCCAACGCAATCTTGAGGAAGGAGAACAAAGCTGGAGGAATCTTGGAGTGTATCCAGATTTCAAGCTACACTACAAAGCTGTAGTAATCAGCACAGAAAGGTACTTGCACAGAAACAGACACATAGGTCAACGGATCAGAATAGAGAGCCCAGAAACAAACCCACACATATATGGTCCATTTCTCTATGACAAAAGAGTCAAAATATACAGTGAGAAAAAGACGGTCTCTTCAACAAATGGTACTGGGAAAACTGGACAGCTATGTGCCAAAGAATGAAACCGGGCCACTTTCTTACACCATACACAAAAATAAACTCCAAAAAGATTAAAGACCTAAGTAGGAGAGCTGAAACCATAAAAATCCTAGAAGAAAACATAGGTAGTAATCTCTTGGGCATTGGCCTTAGCAACATAATCATGGATAATTCTCCTTGGGCAAAGGAAGCAAAAGCAAACAGAAACCATTGAAACTACACCAAAACAAAAAAAGATTTTGCGTGCGCGCGCACACACACACACACACACAGACAAGAAACACACAAAAGAACTCAATAAAACAACAAAGTAACTTACTGAATGGAAGAAGATATTTTCAAATGATGCATCCCATTAAAGGTTAATATCTAAACAACATAAAGAACTGACACAACTCAACACCAAAACAAAACACCAAACAATCCCATTAAAAAATAGGCAGAGGACTTGAAAAGACATTTTTCAAAAGAAGACCTACAAATAACCAATACACAGATGAAAAAATGTTCAATGTTACTAATCACAGGGAAATGCAAATCAAAGCCACAATGATATCACCTCCCACCTGTCAGAACAGCTAGTCAAAAAGGCAAGAAAACAGCAAGTGTTGGCAAGGATGTGGAGAAAAAGGAACCCTTGTGCACTGTTGGTGGGAACGTACATTGGTGCGGCCACTGTGGAGAACAGTATGGGGTTTCCTCAAAAAATTAAAAATAGTATTACTATATGACCCAGTAATTCTGCTACTGGGTATTTACCACCCGCCCCCTCCGCAAATGAAAACAATGATTCAAAACGATGTATGCAGCCCTATGTTTACTGCATTATTTACAAGAGCCAAACTATAAAAGCAACCCAAGTGTCTATAGATATGTGAATGGATAAAGGAGAGGTGATTACACACACACACACACACACGAATATTACTCAGCCAAAAAGAAAGAATAAAATCTTGAAATCTGGGATAACATGGGTAGACTCCACGGTATTGTGCTAAATGAAATAAGTCAGAGAAAGACAAATAGCACGATTCCACTTAGATGGAAATGTAAGAAACACATGAACAAACAGACTCTTAAATACAAAGAAACTGGTGGCTGCCAGGGAGAAGGTCACGGATGGGAGGGGATCAGCAAAATAGGTGAAGGCGATTAAGCGGTACAAACTTCCAGTTATAAGACATGGAAATGAAAAGTACAGCACAGGAGATACAGTCAACAATATCGTAGTAATGCATGGGGACGGGTGGTGACCACACTTAGCGCGGTGAGCATTGAGTAAGGTATAGAATTGTCGAATCGCGATGCTGTACATATGTAATGTAGCGTTATAGATCAGCCACATTTTAGTAATAAGAAAACAATGGGAAAAAAGTATCAGGGCAATAATGACACCCAGTGTGAGGTCGGTTTGCTGTTTTTACAGTTCTTATAAATTAATGAACTGATTTTCTCCACTTGATGCATTATTCTTTTTGTGTAAGTCAAATCTTTAAAGAGAAAATATATTAACAAAAGATAACCCCAGAACCAACAAAACTCCACAGAGCCTGCCCCTAGATCTCCAGCCTGTGGGGGACGGTCTAGGCACACAGCTGGCATCCTTCAGGCCACTTCCTTCTGAATCATTTCACCAAACTGTACCATTGAGTCCAGAAGTTACCGAAGAGCAGGTTTTGAATAGGGAGAAAATGATACTACAACAATTCCCACATACAGAGAGATATAAAATAGATCAAGGAAAGGGATTGGATAGTATCAGAAAAGGTGAAGTAATCCCGATCTTCATAAATTGAAAGCTGAAGGGTAAGCACTCAGGGCACTTAGTCATTTCTGATGACGACATCACTCTTTGCATCAGGGCGGATGCGGAGGGGAAGGATCGGTGTCCAGTTCACGTTTCAAATTAAGTTAGTGACGCAAGCACGAATATTTCTACTAGAGAAATCGCTCTGTACACACTCAGGATTGATCGTTTGCATGATCAATTAGGCAGTCTTCCTCCTTCCCCTCTTGCCTGGCTGCTTTCCTGCAGGGTCAATGAGGATAACCAACTGCTGTTGAAGTGTCAAGAAAGTCGAAACTAACGTCTAAACGAGGTATGAAGATATGACAGATTTCAGTTATGTTACCATCCTGCTTTCCATACTGAATTATCGGGACTTACTGGCAATAATTGGATCCAATCCTGACATCAGGAGCAAATGTTAACCACTCTTATCAAATGGAAGTACTTAATCCTCTGTCACAGCACACTGTTTAGCTATAGAACTAGCAATAGTGTATAGGGTCAGAACGGGCGCAGTCGATTTGAGGACAGGTCCAGAGAAGCCACCAGATGGTCCTATGAAGAATACAGTAGGAGGAGACGTCAGAAGAGCCTCTCAACATGGACTTCTGAAGAAATCCTTCCTGCTCCTTGTACGGATGCAATTTTTATACAACAGACAGTCAGGAGGTGAAAAATATTTTATCTCAGGTGTGGCTTCTCTTTGTAAAAACAGGAAGACGCACCATTTTTAGACCATTCTTTCTCCGTTTCTCATATTATGATTTGTCATTAAGGTTTTTTGGCACCGATGGAAGAAAGTTAACGAGCGAGAGAAAAAGTAAACGTTATACCTCTTTGTAGTTAATTCTCCCATCTTGAAGGTGGAGAAACTCCAGAGCTCTGTGTCCTGAAATATTAAATCAATGAAATTCAACTGTAACTGAAAACAGAACTTACTCGAGATATTTTTAAAGGAAGATGTAATTTTGTCATTGTAGCTGTCAAGGAAGTGGGAAATGGAAATTAAGTGTGTACGCACTAGTAATTTTCATCAGGCATAAGATTCTTATGATGTTTATTTTGTTAAACTACAGATCAAATCCGCACGGGGATTTGAACTTTCTTTTTTTTTTTTTCTTTTTTAAATTTTTTTTTTCCAACGTTTTTTATTTATTTTTGGGACAGAGAGAGACAGAGCATGAACGGGGGAGGGGCAGAGAGAGAGGGAGACACAGAATCGGAAACAGGCTCCAGGCTCCGAGCCGTCAGCCCGAAGCCTGACGCGGGGCTCGAACTCACGGACCGCGAGATCGTGACCTGGCTGAAGCCGGACGCTTAACCGACTGCGCCACCCAGGCGCCCCTGAACTTTCTACTTAGGTAGCACTATAGACCAGGCTAGGCTAGGTAGCAGTTCCCTCCTAAGTAAAATTAAGCAAATAATACCCACCTTACAGGTTCGTTGAGAGAGTCACACAAAATAAATGCTGTGTGATGAGCACAACGGCTGATACACACTAGGAGCTCAGTAAACAGAAGGTGTCATCATTGTATTTTGCCTCAACAACCCACTGAGATAAATAAGCCTAAGCAGGAAATATGATACATGGCCAAAAGCATGGAATGAATCAATGACTCTCAATTTTTTTTCCATCAATTAGATGGACCAAAAAAAAAAAAAAAAAATCTCAGGTCACCTGCTCCACCCACACGCCCACACACCCACACCCTGAATCTTCTTAGAATCTAGAAGATGAACATGCCTTGCAAAGTCACTTCCAAGGGTGATACCTTATTTTTTTATTGTGCATCACATCCAGTTTTATAATCCATACAAAAACACAGCCACTACTAGAAGCATTAATACTATACGATACAAGCTCACAGCCCACACAAACGACCTGTGTAGAAGATTCCAGTGATTTACAAATCCAAACCACTGAATGAGGCCAAATCTAATTAACTCGCCTGAATGTCAACCTTCCACACAGGCTTTATAGAAGAAGTGAAAATAGGAACCAAGACATTTATAAAACCCTCCAATTAGTAAATGTCGGAGTTTTGTCTTTTACATAAAAATCTTCAAAATCTGGGGCGCCTGTGTGGCTCAGCCTGTTGAGCGTCCAACTTCGGCTCAGGTCATGATCTCCTGGTTCGTGGGTTTGTGGTTTGTGCTGACAGCTCAGAGCCTGGAGCCTGCTTTGGATTCTGTGTCTCCCTCTCTTTGTCCCTCCTCTGCTTGCTGTCTTTCTCTCTCTCTCTCTCAAAAATAAACATTAAAATTTTTTTTTAACCCTCAAAACCTGTACAGGTTAGGAGTGGTCTTCAATTATGCTCAAAGTTTTATATTAATATACTACATTTAATATATATTTAGTATATATTAATCTATTAGGATCTTTGTCACAGGCTAAAAAATAGCAAGCAATTATCTGATTTTTTTAATTTTATATTTCATCTGTGTTTAAATTCTAAGGATTGAATTCTTCAGTATTTCTACTTATACTTGTTCTCTTTCAGCCCATTTATGGTTGTAGCCAATTTCAGTTTCACAGAACTTACACTGGGAAAATACTTTTCAAATTCATTGGCAAGTTTGGCTTCCTTATTCTACAGGAGAGGAACAGAGAGGAAATGAACTGTTCTTGTGGCACGTACTTAGTTTACAGAGCTGGTATTAGAACCTCGGTCTAATTCTCTTTTCTGTTGTTTCCTGACTCTCGCTAGCAATAAATGTTTTTGGAAAGAATGCTGGACTGGCTGTCAGGACAGGCGGTCCTAGGCCAGCCCACTAACGAGCTAGCTGGGAGATTCTTCTACATCCAGGTCCTTGTACGTGAACCGCAGGGACTGGTCTCAGTGACCTCTACTGCCCTTCCAGACAGCAAAATTCTGTGATCATAGGCTCTTGGGCGCTAGAACTCAATACCTAGGTCTATCCTGCACTGATAAGTTTTCACACTTTATTTGTAATGTTGTTCTGCTTTGTACCTTCTGGAAGTGGTCTAACTAGAAAATATTATTGTTTTTATCTAAAAGTAAACCCAGACATCGGGTATTAACTGACATTAATCCGAAAATTGTTACAGAATATAATCCCATCTGCTTAGATTATAAATTGGCTGACTTTTTCCAGGAGTTAAAAAATAGTACAAATGCCCTTCATATGAGAACTGAATGTACCGTGCACCAATATCCGATACTCTGCCTGTAGCCGGTCCTTCCCGGCTGCTGTCCTCATCCTGGGCACCTCTAATGCCGGTGGCCAAGCTCCCTCGCATCCTTTTCCTCCCTGATGCCAACCCCTTGACTTGGGGGATAGACTCTTGGGGCCACAAGTGGCCTTTCCGCACACTTGGAAATACAAAACAACAAAAATATCTTCCTCACTCTTACAGAATTCCATGGTTCCATGCATCTTTCTCCTCTCTGCATTCGATCAGATGTTCTGCTTCTGGGCAGCCCCCAGCTCATCCAGTTTGTCTGCCCACCCAGAGCAACAGCCAGGGACCGTATCATCAAAGATGCATCGTTGCCAGGCTTCCTGCCCACCCCTGACTCGGGTCACGGCCCACCGCTCTCCACCCCCTGGCTGCTGGCTGCAACCGGGGGAACTTGTTATCAATACACAGGACCAACCGTACATCTCTTCCTCAACGCCTTTAGACGGACTTAGAGTCCTAATCGCACAGCAAGGTGCCGGCACTTACCTATTTCTACGTGCGTGGAGATGCCACATGGTGAACCTCTTGGACACAGGGAGCCCAGTGTGATCAGCAGCCCGGGCCAGAACCTGCACGCGGACATGCCCTCGTTCCTCACCACTCCGGTGACACGATGTGTCTGAAATCCAGGCCCAGGCTCCCTGCTTTCCCTCTAAGCGGGTCACCGACACGGGAAGCCCGGCGTCGTTTCAAAATAATAACACTGCCCAGCAAACTGTTTAACTACTGTTTAACTTCACCAGAACAGCAAACAGACTCCACCTAGGAGGGGGGGAAAAAAAAAGCCATCAACCTAAATGTGAATGTCCTGGGGTTGAAGCATTGCCACTTTCTGACCTGGGGTCTCTGGATTTTTTTAACACGAAATTTGTATGGTGACACTAGCAAAGTTTTTCTCCAAATATTCTTTTTTTTTTTTTTTAACGTTTATTTATTTTTGAGACAGAGCGAGACAGAGCATGAACGGGGGAGGGTCACAGAGAGAGGGAGACACAGAATCTGAAACAGGCTCCAGGCTCTGAGCTGTCAGCACAGAGCCCGACGTGGGGCTCGAACCCACCGACCGCGAGATCGTGACCTGAGCCGAAGTCGGACGCTTAACCGACCAAGCCACCCAGGCGCCCCTCTTTGCTTTCTTAAAGAAAGAGAGAAAGAGAGAAAGAGAGAAAGAGAGAAAGAGAGAAAGAGAGAGAGAGAGAGAGAGAGAGAGAGACACAGACACAGAGACAGACTGACTGACTCACCTGTCTATATGGACAGTCAACATCCCCTCACAAGGGCTGATCTCTCAGGCATCGTTTCCACACGCGTATCAGGTGCCCTGCGTCCTTGGCCTCCCAAGCCACAAGTGCTGGGAAAGCTTTTATGACAAACAGCTGGCACCAGCTTCTCTTTCAGTATTTGGCAACAGATACCAACACCCGCAAGGGGATTACACAACAGCAACCACTCCTGGTCTCTCCACTTCTGGTCGCTCTTATGGGGCTTATCTCGAGCCTGTTGCACGGTCAGATTCCTGCACCCCAAGAAAAGATATCGATTCCACCGGGGGCGGGAGACGTGGGACCGATTTAAGACTGGGAAACAAGAATTCAGAAAATGCTAGGCTCAGAATCCACCTGTCACGAAGGATCTAATCTACAGCACTTAATCCATGGGAAAAATTACGTGACGCTCTCAAAGCTCAAATTGTGCATAAGATACGGGAAAAGCAAGGAAGGAGATCCTAAAGGGGTGGGCAGAAACCATGCTCATGCTCAGGTGAGCAAATAGAGAAGAATAGAATGTGGGATGATCTGAGATCCTTAGATGTCTGCCAAGTTTCCTCTGTAACCTTAGCTCAGCCACCGGTAAGCCCCAGAGAAAGGAAGCCCACAGCTGTGGGCTCAGCCATGAGGGCATTGGGCCGGGCTGCTTCTCACTGCTTTTCGGCCAGAGACCTTTAATTGACATGGTTTGTCTGGCTAACAGGGTGCTTTACAAACCTAGGTCTAGGCTCCTCCTTACTCCAAGTGGGGGAATGGATGGGCAAAGGGGAGAAGTAGAAGGTGGAGGTGCCCGGGACAAGGGCACGTGACAAAGAAAAGTCCTGGGTACTGATGGTCTTGCCCTCGCGGGCCCTGGTGAGCGATCACACCCATCCAGGCTCTGGGGGACATCCCAGGCAGCCCAGGAGCAAGACAGGAACCAGGGGGGAATGTGCTCCCACTCTGAACGGGGGATTGCACAGGGCACTAGACAGTCAGAGAAGGGGAGGCCAACAGCATGGAATTTCCTTGGCCTGAGGCCTTTATGGGCCCCTTCCTTCATAAAGATAGAAAAATTAGATTTACACTGGCATTGGCCTAAGTATTAATACTTATTACTTATTAATAGTTAGCTATTAATGGCTAATATTAATATTAAAGTTCACTTTTTTCCTGATTTTTATAAGAAATAACAGTTTTGTGTGCCCCCAAAAGTATCATGGGCTCTAAGCAGTGTGCCTTTTGGAGAAGTGAGGGGACACTGTTGAAAACAGAACCTTACAAAGATAAGCAAACAGGGGCGCGTGGGTGGCTCAGTTGGTTAAGCGTCCGACTTCGGCTCAGGTCATGATCTCGCAGTTGGTGAGTTTGGGTCCTACCTTGGGCTCTGTGCTGACAGCTCAGAGCCTGGAGCCTGCTTCAGATTCTGTGTCTCACTCTCTCTGCCCCTCCCCTGCTCCGCTGTGTCTCTCAAAAATAAATGTTAAAAAAATTTTTTTTTAAAGATAAGACAAACCACAAGAGACTCTGTAAGAGAAACTGAGGGTTGTTGGAGGGGAGCTGGGGGGGGATGGGCTAAATGGGGGATAGGCTAAATGGGTGATAGGCATTGAGCAGGGCACTTTTTGGGATAAGCACTGGGTGTCATATGTAAGAGACCAAACACTGGATTCTACTCCTGAAGCTAAGACTATACTGTATGTTAACTTGAGTTTCAATTAAAACAATTTTTTAAAAAGATAACCAGACTGACTTGGGGTGGAGAGAGGCAGTCACGGTTGCCCTAACCCCAAGACAGCAAGCTGTCAGTAGGGCTCCCTCTGCAGGCGGCAGGTGGAAATACACCAAGTCCCCAGTCCCCCATGACCCCCACCGGCCAGCACTCCCTTCCAGGGCCCCTCTCTCCCGTTCCTTCGGAATACAGAAGGAAATAGCGAACCCACACACACAAAAGATTAAACTCCGCCGTTCCCACTTCTGCTAGTTGTGACGGACTCAAGACTGAGTGACGCCGACTCAGAAAAAACCAAAGTCAAAATCTAAATGCCTGGGCATTTTGCAAATAAGAACCCAACGTCCTAGAGAAAGGTGAAGGGCCCACAGGCTCCGGAAAGGCCACCAAGAGACTCCACTCTGTAGGTGGGGAGAAGCAGAGAGATGCCAAGACTAGGGGTCCTAGATCAATGCATAGAATGGGGCTTCCCTTGAACCCACAAATTCCGAAGATAGCCCTATTTCTATTTGCATCCTCATGAATGCGGAGGCTCCCTTGCTGCCTCTGGAGTTGTATGCTCTTGTCTACTTGTGACTCTACCTCGGTTGATTCGATTCTGACAAATGGTCCCACTGACGAGTCGGGGAGGCCTAACTTTAATCGTAGCAGTGGCTTGTCCAAGGGCAGCTAGCAGGACTGTGAACGTTGTGCCCGATTTATTGCAGTAACTCTCCTAAGCAATTACGTTATCTCGCAACGAAAGAACTTTCTACCAAAAAAACAAAACCAAAAAAACCTGAGGTTAAGTAATTTGTCTAAGGTCATACTGCCTGTGGACAACAGACTCGGCTTGGGGCCAAGACGGTCTTCAGAGGCACGGCTACAGATCACGGCGGGGGGGGGGGGGCGGTGACCCCAATTAATGGAGAGAATATGTAAACACACACCCAGAAAAACGTCCAGGCACAACACGGAGCCACACTCGCCCCGCGCACGGGACCCTCGGCCCAGAGCCCGAGCGGGCTGGGCTGAGGCGACGAAGAGCCGAGATCGCGCCCTCAGCGGTTGGGGCAGCACCGCCGGCGCATCCACGGACTCGTACAAATTCCGGTGGCGGGGGAGGCAGGTGGGGGGGGGGGGGTGGCTCGCGGAAGAGGGAGCAGGTGCCTTGCAGTAGTTGGGGGCCTAAGGAATAATTACAGAAGAGCACTCGGGGCGGGTAAGGTGCGGCCGGCAGGTGCGTACCCCGGGGAGGCCTCCCAGGTCCGGCGGGGCGCGGAGCCGCTCTTCGCGGAGGACCCGGTGCAGCGCCGAGGGCGCAGGAGAGGGCGCTGCTCCGCGTCCCCGCGTCCCCGCGAACCGGGCGCGTCCCCGCCGCCGCCGCCGCCTCGCTCCTCCCGCCGCCCCGACCCTTGCACTGGGGCGCGCGCTCGCTTGCCTGCTTCCTGCCGCCGCCGCCTCCGGGGCCATGGCGACCTGCCTGCGGCTGCGGAGCTGCCGGGCCCCGCGCCTCCCGCCCGCG